>NC_074697.1:3852590-4077674 GCF_029448725.1 Salvelinus fontinalis
AAGTTTGAAAGTCATTTCCTGGCTCAGCACAATGTGTCTGATCAGCTGCACGATGAGCTCAAGGTCAATCTTATCATCACCGTCCATCATCTCTGACACATCTATGGTGCTGTCAGAGTACCTGCCAATCACAACGAGACAGACACGCAGAGTCCCCAATCACAGACAGGAACAGACACAAACAGGAAGAGATACAGACTAATCAATCAAAGAATGAGACAGTAATGCTGTCGGCAATGATAACGAGCCAAAAATAACAGTCATTTATTAAATTAAATCTTTCGTTTGTTAGACAGCTTTGACAATCCTCTCAGTACCATTGACATTGTCCTATCAGAGTAATATAATGGATGTCTAATAAACTACAGGCATGGTAAGTTACAGAGGCACTGGTGGGAGAAATTCACCTCTTTAAATAAACCCCCCCCCCCCCTTCACTCAGTAACTCACTTGTCTTGTAGTGTGAGGGTTTAGCAGGGCCAGCATCCCCCACTATGTTACTCACTTGTCTTGTAGTGTGAGGGTTTAGCAGGGCCAACATCCCCCACTATGTTACTCACTTGTCTTGTAGTGTGAGGGTTTAGCAGGGCCAACATCCCCCACTATGTTACTCACTTGTCTTGTAGTGTGAGGGTTTAGCAGGGCCAGCATCCCCCACTATGTTACTCACTTGTCTTGTAGTGTGAGGGTTTAGCAGGGCCAACATCCCCCACTATGTTACTCACTTGTCTTGTAGTGTGAGGGTTTAGCAGGGCCAGCATCCCCCACTATGTTACTCACTTGTCTTGTAGTGTGAGGGTTTAGCAGGGCCAACATCCCCCACTATGTTACTCACTTGTCTTGTAGTGTGAGGGTTTAGCAGGGCCAACATCCCCCACTATGTTACTCACTTGTCTTGTAGTGTGAGGGTTTAGCAGGGCCAGCATCCCCCACTATGTTACTCACTTGTCTTGTAGTGTGAGGGTTTAGCAGGGCCAACATCCCCCACTATGTTACTCACTTGTCTTGTAGTGTGAGGGTTTAGCAGGGCCAACATCCCCCACTATGTTACTCACTTGTCTTGTAGTGTGAGGGTTTAGCAGGGCCAACATCCCCCACTATGTTACTCACTTGTCTTGTAGTGTGAGGGTTTAGCAGGGCCAGCATCCCCCACTATGTTACTCACTTGTCTTGTAGTGTGAGGGTTTAGCAGGGCCAACATCCCCCACTATGTTACTCACTTGTCTTGTAGTGTGAGGGTTTAGCAGGGCCAACATCCCCCACTATGTTACTCACTTGTCTTGTAGTGTGAGGGTTTAGCAGGGCCAGCATCCCCCACTATGTTACTCACTTGTCTTGTAGTGTGAGGGTTTAGCAGGGCCAGCATCCCCCACTATGTTACTCACTTGTCTTGTAGTGTGAGGGTTTAGCAGGGCCAGCATCCCCCACTATGTTACTCACTTGTCTTGTAGTGTGAGGGTTTAGCAGGGCCAGCATCCCCCACTATGTTACTCACTTGTCTTGTAGTGTGAGGGTTTAGCAGGGCCAGCATCCCCCACTATGTTACTCACTTGTCTTGTAGTGTGAGGGTTTAGCAGGGCCAGCATCCCCCACTATGTTACTCACTTGTCTTGTAGTGTGAGGGTTTAGCAGGGCCAGCATCCCCCACTATGTTACTCACTTGTCTTGTAGTGTGAGGGTTTAGCAGGGCCAGCATCCCCCACTATGTTACTCACTTGTCTTGTAGTGTGAGGGTTTAGCAGGGCCAGCATCCCCCACTATGTTACTCACTTGTCTTGTAGTGTGAGGGTTTAGCAGGGCCAGCATCCCCCACTATGTTACTCACTTGTCTTGTAGTGTGAGGGTTTAGCAGGGCCAGCATCCCCCACTATGTTACTCACTTGTCTTGTAGTGTGAGGGTTTAGCAGGGCCAGCATCCCCCACTATGTTACTCACTTGTCTTGTAGTGTGAGGGTTTAGCAGGGCCAGCATCCCCCACTATGTTACTCACTTGTCTTGTAGTGTGAGGGTTTAGCAGGGCCAGCATCCCCCACTATGTTACTCACTTGTCTTGTAGTGTGAGGGTTTAGCAGGGCCAGCATCCCCCACTATGTTACTCACTTGTCTTGTATTGTGAGGGTTTAGCAGGGCCAGCATCCCCCACTATGTTACTCACTTGTCTTGTAGTGTGAGGGTTTAGCAGGGCCAACATCCCCCACTATGTTACTCACTTGTCTTGTAGTGTGAGGGTTTAGCAGGGCCAACATCCCCCACTATGTTACTCACTTGTCTTGTAGTGTGAGGGTTTAGCAGGGCCAGCATCCCCCACTATGTTACTCACTTGTCTTGTAGTGTGAGGGTTTAGCAGGGCCAGCATCCCCCACTATGTTACTCACTTGTCTTGTAGTGTGAGGGTTTAGCAGGGCCAGCATCCCCCACTATGTTACTCACTTGTCTTGTAGTGTGAGGGTTTAGCAGGGCCAGCATCCCCCACTATGTTACTCACTTGTCTTGTAGTGTGAGGGTTTAGCAGGGCCAACATCCCCCACTATGTTACTCACTTGTCTTGTAGTGTGAGGGTTTAGCAGGGCCAGCATCCCCCACTATGTTACTCACTTGTCTTGTAGTGTGAGGGTTTAGCAGGGCCAGCATCCCCCACTATGTTACTCACTTGTCTTGTAGTGTGAGGGTTTAGCAGGGCCAGCATCCCCCACTATGTTACTCACTTGTCTTGTAGTGTGAGGGTTTAGCAGGGCCAGCATCCCCCACTATGTTACTCACTTGTCTTGTAGTGTGAGGGTTTAGCAGGGCCAGCATCCCCCACTATGTTACTCACTTGTCTTGTAGTGTGAGGGTTTAGCAGGGCCAACATCCCCCACTATGTTACTCACTTGTCTTGTAGTGTGAGGGTTTAGCAGGGCCAGCATCCCCCACTATGTTACTCACTTGTCTTGTAGTGTGAGGGTTTAGCAGGGCCAACATCCCCCACTATGTTACTCACTTGTCTTGTAGTGTGAGGGTTTAGCAGGGCCAGCATCCCCCACTATGTTACTCACTTGTCTTGTAGTGTGAGGGTTTAGCAGGGCCAGCATCCCCCACTATGTTACTCACTTGTCTTGTAGTGTGAGGGTTTAGCAGGGCCAGCATCCCCCACTATGTTACTCACTTGTCTTGTAGTGTGAGGGTTTAGCAGGGCCAGCATCCCCCACTATGTTACTCACTTGTCTTGTAGTGTGAGGGTTTAGCAGGGCCAGCATCCCCCACTATGTTACTCACTTGTCTTGTAGTGTGAGGGTTTAGCAGGGCCAGCATCCCCCACTATGTTACTCACTTGTCTTGTAGTGTGAGGGTTTAGCAGGGCCAGCATCCCCCACTATGTTACTCACTTGTCTTGTAGTGTGAGGGTTTAGCAGGGCCAACATCCCCCACTATGTTACTCACTTGTCTTGTAGTGTGAGGGTTTAGCAGGGCCAGCATCCCCCACTATGTTACTCACTTGTCTTGTAGTGTGAGGGTTTAGCAGGGCCAGCATCCCCCACTATGTTACTCACTTGTCTTGTAGTGTGAGGGTTTAGCAGGGCCAGCATCCCCCACTATGTTACTCACTTGTCTTGTAGTGTGAGGGTTTAGCAGGGCCAGCATCCCCCACTATGTTACTCACTTGTCTTGTAGTGTGAGGGTTTAGCAGGGCCAGCATCCCCCACTATGTTACTCACTTGTCTTGTAGTGTGAGGGTTTAGCAGGGCCAACATCCCCCACTATGTTACTCACTTGTCTTGTAGTGTGAGGGTTTAGCAGGGCCAGCATCCCCCACTATGTTACTCACTTGTCTTGTAGTGTGAGGGTTTAGCAGGGCCAGCATCCCCCACTATGTTACTCACTTGTCTTGTAGTGTGAGGGTTTAGCAGGGCCAGCATCCCCCACTATGTTACTCACTTGTCTTGTAGTGTGAGGGTTTAGCAGGGCCAGCATCCCCCACTATGTTACTCACTTGTCTTGTAGTGTGAGGGTTTAGCAGGGCCAGCATCCCCCACTATGTTACTCACTTGTCTTGTAGTGTGATGGCGTAGAAGGACTAGCTCTCTTCCCCCCTCCTCTCAGTAACTCACCGGTCTGGTTGTGTGAGGGCGTAGAAGGGTGTAGCAGGGCCAGTATCCCCCCCCCCCCCCCTCCTCTCAGTAACTCACCGGTCTGGTTGTGTGAGGGCGTAGAAGGGTGTAGCAGGGCCAGTATCCCCCCCCCCCCCTCCTCTCAGTAACTCACCGGTCTGGTTGTGTGAGGGCGTAGAAGGGTGTAGCAGGGCCAGTATCCCCCCCCCCCCCCCCCCTCCTCTCAGTAACTCACTGGTCTGGTTGTGTGAGGGCGTAGAAGGGTGTAGCAGGGCCAGTATCCCCCCCCCCCCCCTCCTCTCAGTAACTCACTGGTCTGGTTGTGTGAGGGCGTAGAAGGGCGTAGCAGGGCCAGCTCTCCTTGTACTCTGTACTTGTATACACACACACACACACACACACACACACACACACACACACACACACACACACACACACACACACACACACACACACACACACACACACACACACACACACAGTTCAGCCCAAAGTCTAAAGTCACCGGTTTAGAAGGTGCTAATCTTCCCCATTCATTTTTACTTGAGGCTAGTGGATCTATCCTAGTGTGTACAGTTGGATCTCACCTAATCATCCTACAGTGGGATCTCACCTAATCAAATCAAATCAAGTTTTATTAGTCACATGTGCTGAATACAACAGGTGTAGACCTTACAGTGAAAGGCTTACTTAAGAGCCCCTAACCAACAGTGCAGTTTCAAAAAATACGGATAAGGATAAGAGATAAAAGTAACAAGTATTTAAAGAGCAGCAGTAAAAAATTACAATATATACAGGGGGGTGTCGGTACAGAGTCAATGTGCGGGGGCACCGGTTAGTTGAGGTAGTATGTACATGAAGGTAGAGTTAATTAAAGTGACTATGCATAGATGACAACAGAGAGTAGCAGTGGTGTGGAGAGGTGAGGGGGGGGGGGGGGGGGGGGGCAATGCGAATAGTCTGGGTAGCCATTTGACTAGATGTTCAACAGTCTTATGGCTTGGGGGTAGAAGCTGTTTAGAAGCCTCTTGGACCTAGACTTGGCGCTCCATCCTACAGTAGGAACTCACCTGATCATCTCCAACACATCCTACAGTAGGATCTCACCTAATCATCTCCAACACATCCTCCAATAGGATCTCACCTAATCATCTCCAACACATCCTACAGTAGGATCTCACCTAATCATCTCCAACACATCCTACAATAGGAACTCTCCTAATCATCTCCAACACATCCTACAGTAGGATCTCACCTAATCATCTCCAACACATCCTACAGTAGGAACTCACCTAATCATCTCCAACACATCCTACAGTAGGATCTCACCTAATCATCTCCAACACATCCTACAGTAGGAACTCACCTAATCATCTCCAACACATCCTACAGTAGGAACTCACCTAATCAGTGTCAGATTTCAAAAAGCTCTCGGGCAAAAGCACAATATTCAATAATCTGAGAACAGCGTTCAGCCACAAAAGGAAGCCATACAGTTACCCGCCAAATTGTGCAGTCAACAAAACTCATAAATAGCATTATAAATCTTCACTTACCTTTGCTGATCTTCATCGGAATGCACTCCCAGGACTACCACTTCCACAAGAAATGTTTGTTTTGTTCGGTAATGTCCATCATTTATGTCCAAATAGATATTTTTGTTGGCGTGTTTGGTAAACAAATCCAAAGTCAGGAAGTGCGTTCACTAAAAGCAGACGAAATGTCAAAAAGTTCCGTAACTGTCAGTAGAAACATGTCAAATGATGTATTGAATCAATCTTAAGAATGTTGTTAACATAAATCTTCAATAAAGTTCCAACCGGAGAATTCCATTGTCTTCAGAAGTGTGATGGAACAGAGCTCCCTCTCATGTGAACGCGCACAGTCAGAGCATGGCCAGGTCATGGTAGACCTGACTCATTCCTCTCTCCTTCGGCCCCACTTCACAGTAGAAGCATCAGACAAGGTTCTACAGACTGTTGACATCTAATGGAAGCCGTAGGAAGTGCAAACTAACCAATATCCCAATGTGTATTCGATAGGCGATGATTTGAAAATCGACCAACCTCAGATTTCCCACTTCCTGTTTAGATTTCTTCTCAGGTTTTTGCCTGCCATATGAGTTCTGTTATACTCACAGACATCATTCAAACAGTTTTAGAAACTTCAGAGTGTTTTCTATCCAATACTAATAATGATATGCATATATTAGCAACTGGGACTGAGGAGCAGGCAGTTTACTCTGGGCACTTCTGGGCACATTTCATCCAAGCTACTCAATACTGCCCCTGTAGCCACAAGAAGTTAACGATGATGAGCAGAACATCAGAGGGAAGGTTCCTCTCATGAACCAGGTGGCTGATGGTGGACAGCAGACTGACACAGAGAGAGAGAGAGAGATTTAGAAGGAGACAATGATAGGAGAGGAGGATGAGAATGATGAAGAGGAAAGAGAGGATAGAAAGACACTCACGGGCAGGAGCGGAGCCACTGTAGAATAATACCCGCTGTACAATACAGCAACGATCCCTGTTTCCGTGGTAACCGACTGAAAGGGGAGGGAGAATTTTTTTTATACTCAATTGAATATAAACAATTATTAATACGTGTTATTACTGCGTAGATACTCACTTATTAATACAGGTTATTACAGCTTATATACTCACTTATTAATACAGGTTATTACAGCTTATATACTCACTTATTAATACAGGTTATTACAGCTTATATACTCACTTGTTAATATAGGTTATTACAGCTTATATACTCACTTGTTAATACAGGTTATTACAGCTTATATACTCACTCATTAATACAGGTTATTACAGCTTATATACTCACTTATTAATACAGGTTATTACAGCTTATATACTCACTTGTTAATACAGGTTATTACAGCTTATATACTCACTCATTAATACAGGTTATTACAGCTTATATACTCACTTATTAATACAGGTTATTACAGCTTATATACTCACTTGTTAATACAGGTTATTACAGCTCATATACTCACTTATTAATACAGGTTATTACAGCTTATATACTCACTTTCTCTAATATACTGTAAGCCATTTAATTAGGGCACAGAAAACCAGGGAGATGTCGGGGAGTGGGAAAAAACTCAGAGAGGCCTAAACAGGGTCTGACAATTAACCCACGGCCCGCTGGCCCGGGACCAGTAAAAACATGTGACTGAAGATAACTTTTCAGCTCAATTTTCGCATTCCTGTTCAACATTTACATGCTGTGTCACAGTCTACCATTGAAAAGCACTGAAGACTACAAATGGAAAAAGTCATGCTATTTTGTATTTGAGTAATATGATTGGTCATTCTTTCAAGCAGTACATGAGTTGATAACTTCACACAGTACCCGAGAGCTGTCCCGAGCAACAAATAAGTACATGAGTTGATAACTTCACACAGAGCGAGAGCTGTCCCGAGCAACAAATTTGCGCTCATCAATCTACCTTATTTATTTTAGGGAAAGTGAATTACAAACGTAAACCTTCGACAGTGAACATACTAGCAATATGCTGGCTACTGTTGATAGTCTGCACAAAGAAAGCTACAAAAATACACCTAGCATTCGTCTTAGACCTGGCTAAATTAGGAAAGTGTTCTCTTTAGGAATATTTTGTCTTGGCTAGCCTACTTTAGCCAGGTCCATATCTCTTTATGAATGTTTTGTCTTGGCTACCCTACTTTAGCCAGGTCCATATCTCTTTTAGAACTTCTGTCTAAAAAAAGAAAAGGGGCAGCGTCCTATTTTTAGATGTCAAAAAAAAATCTTCTCAAAATGACATAGACCTGCTTTAGAAGCAATAATTACTACAATGCAATTCTGAAGAACAAGAAAAATCAAATTTTTGACTGTACTGCCCTTTTAATACATATCATTATAACTAATGTAGCCTATAAATATCTGAATATAAATTCTGTTCGGGCCTGTACATTTTTGGCCAACTAGCTCGACAAAGTTAACTTTGGACGTTGGGCCTAGGCTACACAAAACAAGCAAGTGTATTTCTCTATCAAATATTTGATATCTTCCATCACCAACACATTTGTGGACTAAGCTTCTGGCTGACACACATCACATTAACCTCTCTCTGAGCCACTGGACACATGATTACACCAGTCTGTCATCTCTTCTCCACGATTATTCTATTCTATTCTATTTACTCTGTCTGTCTATTCTGGAGTCTCTCTCTCTACACATGTCTAGTCATTTATCAGACATTTTTATCCAAAGAGATTTCCAGTAATATATCCATTTTAAGATAGCTAGGTGAGACAAGCACATTACAGCCATAGAAGTACGTTTCACTATCTACTGCCGTTCTCTTTTCTCTGTCACAGATCTCCTCTGTTTCTCTCTGATCTTCTCGCACTTCCCAGATTCCCCTTCCATCTGTCGTCTTCATCCCTCTCTCCTTTCGGCCTCTGATCCCTCCAGCTTAGGAGGACTATACAGGACTCATATCTGTGGAAAATCAGGACAGCAGCTTAACCACCCATACCCTGTTTGTCTGTACTCCATAACCTGTCTGTCTGTACTCCATAACCTGTCTGTCTGTACTCCATACCCCTGTCTGTCTGTACTCAATACCCCTGTCTGTCTGTACTCCATACCCCTGTCTGTCTGTACTCCATACCCCTGTCTGTCTGTACTCCATACCCCTGTCTGTCTGTCTGTACCCCATACCCCTGTCTGTCTGTACTCCATACCCTGTCTGTCTGTCTGTACTCCATACCCCTGTCTGTCTGTACCCCATACCCCTGTCTGTCTGTACTCCATACCCCTGTCTGTCTGTACTCCATACCCCTGTCTGTCTGTACTCCATACCCCTGTCTGTCTGTCTGTACTCCATACCCTGTCTGTCTGTACTCCATACCCCTGTCTGTCTGCACCGCATACCCCTGTCTGTCTGTCTGTACCCCATACCCCTGTCTGTCTGTACTCCATACCCCTGTCTGTCTGTCTGTACTCCATACCCTGTCTGTCTGTCTGTACTCCATACCCCTGTCTGTCTGTACTCCATACCCCTGTCTGTCTGTCTGTACTCCATACCCTGTCTGTCTGTACTCCATACCCCTGTCTGTCTGTACTCCATACCCCTGTCTGTCTGTACTCCATACCCCTGTCTGTCTGTCTGTACTCCATACCCCTGTCTGTCTGTCTGTACTCCATACCCCTGTCTGTCTGTACTCCATACCCCTGTCTGTCTGTACTCCATACCCCTGTCTGTCTGTCTGTACTCCATACCCTGTCTGTCTGTACTCCATACCCCTGTCTGTCTGTCTGTACTCCATACCCCTGTCTGTCTGTCTGTACTCCATACCCCTGTCTGTCTGTACTCCATACCCCTGTCTGTCTGTACTCCATACCCTGTCTGTCTGTACTCCATACTCCTGTCTGTCTGTCTGTACTCCATACCCCTGTCTGTCTGTCTGTACTCCATACCCCTGTCTGTCTGTACTCCATACCCCTGTCTGTCTGTCTGTACTCCATACCCCTGTCTGTCTGTCTGTAATCCATACCCCTGTCTGTCTGTACTCCATACCCCTGTCTGTCTGTACTCCATACCCATGTCTGTCTGTACTCCATACCCCTGTCTGTCTGTACTCCATACCCATGTCTGTCTGTACTCCATACCCATGTCTGTCTGTACTCCATACCCATGTCTGTCTGTACCCCATACCCCTGTCTGTCTGCACCGCATACCCCTGTCTGTCTGTACTCCATACCCTGTCTGTCTGTACCCCATACCCCTGTCTGCCTGTACTCCATACCCCTGTCTGTCTGTACTCCATACCCCTGTCTGTCTGTACTCCATACCCCTGTCTGTCTGTACTCCATACCCTGTCTGTCTGTACTCCATACCCCTGTCTGTCTGTCTGTACTCCATACCCCTGTCTGTCTGTACTCCATACCCCTGTCTGTCTGTCTGTACTCCATACCCCTGTCTGTCTGTCTGTACTCCATACCCCTGTCTGTCTGTACTCCATACCCCTGTCTGTCTGTACTCCATACCCATGTCTGTCTGTACTCCATACCCCTGTCTGTCTGCACCGCATACCCCTGTCTGTCTGTACTCCATACCCTGTCTGTCTGTACTCCATACCCCTGTCTGTCTGTACTCCATACCCCTGTCTGTCTGTCTGTACTCCATACCCCTGTCTGTCTGTACTCCATACCCCTGTCTGTCTGTCTGTACTCCATACCCCTGTCTGTCTGTCTGTACTCCATACCCCTGTCTGTCTGTACTCCATACCCCTGTCTGTCTGTACTCCATACCCCTGTCTGTCTGTACTCCATACCCCTGTCTGTCTGTACTCCATACCCCTGTCTGTCTGTACTCTCCCACAGACACTACCAATGCTTTTAGTCCTTCAGCTAAAACACATTACCACCCACACACACCGCAACCAACATACACACACACATACACACACCGCCTCCAACACACACACACATACCGCCTCCAACACACACACACACCGCAACCAACATACAAACACACACACACACCGCAACCAACACACACACACACACACACACACACACACACACACATCGCCTCCAACACACACACTGCAGCCAACACACACACATAAACTGCTTCCCACACACACATGACCTTGCTGGGATTAGTTGTATTGCTCCGTCCGCCCCCACCATCAGACGTGAACAGAAACACAGAACTGACGGTGCTAAAAGCCATTAGAGGGAGAGCGAGCTGAACAATTCATCAAACGTCCACCCAGACTATTCACATTGACCCCCCCTCCCCCATTTGATTTTACACTGCTGCTACTCGCTGTTTATTATCTATGCATAGTCACCGTACCCCTATCTACATGTACAAAGGACCTC
The DNA here is from genome assembly GCF_029448725.1 of Salvelinus fontinalis. Classification (NCBI taxonomy): domain Eukaryota; kingdom Metazoa; phylum Chordata; class Actinopteri; order Salmoniformes; family Salmonidae; genus Salvelinus; species Salvelinus fontinalis. The sequence goes on from NC_074697.1 coordinate 3,863,561, forward strand.
GACTAACCTGTACCCCAGCACATTGACTCTGTACTGGTACCACCTGTATATAGCCTCGTTATTGTTGTTTTATATTTTACTTTAATTTATTTCTTACTTTTATTCTTGACTCTATTTTTTTTTTTAACTGCGTTGTTGGTTAACCCTCTATACCCGTACCTCTATACCCGTATCTCTATGCCCGTACCTCTATACCCGTACCTCTATGCCCGTATCTCTATGCCCGTACCTCTATACCCGTACCTCTATGCCCGTACCTCTATACCCGTACCTCTATACCCGTACCTCTATACCCGTACCTCTATACCCGTACCTCTATACCCGTACCTCTATACCCGTACCTCTATACCCGTACCTCTATACCCGTACCTCTATACCCGTACCTCTATACCCGTACCTCTATGCCCGTACCTCTATACCCGTACCTCTATACCCGTACCTCTATGCCCGTACCTCTATGCCCGTACCTCTATACCCGTACCTCTATGCCCGTACCTCTATGCCCGTACCTCTATACCCGTACCTCTATACCCGTACCTCTATGCCCGTACCTCTATACCCGTACCTCTATACCCGTACCTCTATGCCCGTACCTCTATGCCCGTACCTCTATACCCGTACCTCTATACCCGTACCTCTATGCCCGTACCTCTATGCCCGTACCTCTATGCCCGTACCTCTATACCCGTACCTCTATGCCCGTACCTCTATACCCGTACCTCTATACCCGTACCTCTATGCCCGTACCTCTATGCCCGTACCTCTATGCCCGTACCTCTATACCCGTACCTTTATGCCCGTACCTCTATGCCCGTACCTTTATACCCGTACCTCTATGCCCGTACCTCTATGCCCGTACCTCTATACCCGTACCTCTATACCCGTACCTCTATACCCGTACCTCTATGCCCGTACCTCTATGCCCGTATCTCTATACCCGTACCTCTATACCCGTACCTCTATACCCGTACCTCTATACCCGTACCTCTATACCCGTACCTCTATGCCCGTACCTCTATGCCCGTACCTCTATACCCGTACCTCTATACCCGTACCTCTATACCCGTACCTCTATACCCGTACCTCTATACCCGTACGTCTATACCCGTACCTCTATGCCCGTACCTCTATACCCGTACCTCTATACCCGTACCTCTATACCCGGTACCTCTATACCCGTACCTCTATACCCGTACGTCTATACCCGTACCTCTATGCCCGTACCTCTATACCCGTACCTCTATACCCGTACCTCTATACCCGTACCTCTATACCCGTACCTCTATACCCGTACGTCTATACCCGTACCTCTATACCCGTACCTCTATGCCCGTACCTCTATACCCGTACCTCTATACCCGTACCTCTATACCCGTACCTCTATACCCGTACCTCTATGCCCGTACCTTTATGCCCGTACCTCTATGCCCGTACCTCTATACCCGTACCTTTATGCCCGTACCTCTATGCCCGTACCTCTATACCCGTACCTCTATGCCCGTACCTCTATACCCGTACCTCTATGCCCGTACCTTTATGCCCGTACCTCTATGCCCGTACCTCTATACCCGTACCTCTATGCCCGTACCTCTATACCCGTACCTTACTATACCCGTACCTCTATGCCCGTACCTCTATACCCAGTACCTCTATACCCGTACCTCTATACCCGTACCTCTATACCCGTACCTCTATGCCCGTACCTCTATACCCGTACCTCTATACCCGTACCTCTATACCCGTACCTCTATACCCGTACCTCTATACCCGTACCTCTATGCCCGTACCTCTATACCCGTACCTCTATGCCCGTACCTCTATACCCGTACCTCTATACCCGTACCTCTATGCCCATACCTCTATACCCGTACCTCTATACCCATACCTCTATGCCCGTACCTCTATGCCCGTATCTCTATGCCCGTACCTCTATACCCGTACCTCTATACCCGTACCTCTATGCCCGTACCTCTATGCCCGTACCTCTATGCCCGTACCTCTATACCCGTACCTCTATACCCGTACCTCTATACCCGTACCTCTATACCCGTACCTCTATACCCGTACCTCTATGCCCGTACCTCTATGCCCGTAACCGTGTTGAAAATGGAAGATTTTGTCCCTGACATGTGCCTAAATTAGAGCGCAGTGTCTGTACAGTAACGTGCTATAGATGAGGTCAGAGGTCACAGCTCTGTAGATGGTCTGTACTGGAACACTTCACACGACTAACAAGTCTCATCCCTCCCACTAATTGGTCAACTTTTGTAAGTGTTTTATTGTCTGAGTGAGAGAAATGCTGTAAGTTAATTAAGAAGACTTTGAAAGATGAGACGTTGAGGATTATTTATAAATACAGTCTGCGATTGTCATACAAGCAAGACAAATACCAGTCCAAATGTGCACTTCACATTTCCGTCTCATAAAACTCAATGTCCTAGACAGTGGTCAACGTTAATGATCACTGTGTTTGACGTACAGCTACAAGATAACGTGGTGTCATACCCCGGGGTTGATCCTAACACAACGAGCCTGTGTTTCTCCGATTGGGAACTACATTAGCAGCGGAAACCCACAACTGAATCCACTCAGGACTCCTGTCTACACGCAACAAAATGACCATCTGTTTCTCTGAGTTGCCTAGAGAAGGCCTAACACTGTAAGATTGTGTTTTATAACTTAGCTTGTCATGTTGGCACTAGAACAAGCTTTCAAATGATGCCCACATGGCCCAGGGGGGGGGGGGGGGGGGGGGGGGGGGGCCTTTTGGGATCGCGTAAACAACAACAGTAATTGTGTGATGGCTGGGATGCAGGGCTGTGTGTTCCAAACAAAACAACTACAAGTGCGCTTGCTTTAGTTCCTTTAGTTCCTCATTAACGTTGACAGAGAGAGAGAGAGAGAGAGAGAGAGAGAGAGAGAGAGAGAGAGAGAGAGAGAGGAGAGAGAGAGGAGAGAGAGAGAGAGAGAGAGAGAGAGAGAGAGAGAGAGAGAGAGAGAGAGAGAGAGAGAGAGAGAGAGAGAGAGAGAGAGAGAGAGAGAGAGGAGAGAGAGAGAGAGAGAGAGAGAGAGAGAGAGAGAGAGAGAGAGAGAGAGAGAGAGGAGTCAAAGTGGAGTCTCTCTCTCTCTCTCTCTCTCTCAGCTGTGTTTGTTCCCCTACACTCTCAGCTCACCTACTCCACGACCTAAAACACACATTCAGAGTAACACACCTGGGACCCACATCAGAAAGGGCAATACACACACAAACATACCCATCACTGGAACAGGTGCAATACACAAACAAACACACTTTTTTTGCTAATTCATAAAAAATGTAAAACTGAAATATCACATTTACATAAGTATTCAGACTCTTTACTCGGTACTTTGTTGAAGCACCTTTGGCAGCGATTACAGCCTCGAGTCTGCGTTGGTATGAGAGTACAAGCTTGGCACACCTGTATTTGGGGAGTTTCTCCCATTGTTCTCTATAGATCCTCTCTGTCACGGATTTATTTACTTCTGGTTTTTAGGGGTTTAACTCTGGTCTTTTTTGTCCTTTATTTCTTGGCCTAACGCTGCTAAATTAATACGCACGCACGCACACACACACACACACACACACACACACACACACACACACACACACACACACAAACAAAGTAGAGTCTCTAACAGGCTGACTTTGTGCCAAGAGTACTGGAAGCTAATCATTAATGAGGAGGTCTATAATTTACTGTACCTACCGAACACAGAAGAAGAACACAAAACAACCTTTCTCTTTTAAAGGCCACTTGCTGCACTCACCCGTGTAAATGTTAGAAGAAGACCATTTCCTAGGGGACAAAGTGAACACTCCACAGTGTGTGACCTGGTGACTGAGCCGTTTACGAAGATGAAGATCTACTCTGACAACTGAAATACTACGACACTGAACCAAAAAATATAAACCCAACATTTTAAAGTGTTGGTCACATGTTTCATGAGCTGAAATAAAAAGATCCCCAGAAATCTTCCCATTCGCACAAAAAGCTTATTTCTCTCTAAAATGTTGTGTACAGACTTGTTTATATGCCAGTTAGTGAGCATTTCTGTGGCATATCAAGAAGCTGATTAAACAGCATGATTATTACACAGGTGCACCTCGTCTACATGCTTGTGTTCACCAGGGTCTTGACCTGACTGCAGTTCGGCGTCGTCACCGCTGGAGAAGTGTGCTCTTCACAGATGAATCCCGGTTTCAACTGTACCGGTCAGATGGCAGACAGCGTGTATGGCGTTGTGTGGGCGAGTGGTTTGCTGATGTCATCGTTGTGAACAGAGTGCCCCATGGTGGGGTTATGGTATGGGCAGAAATAAACTACGGACAACAAACACAATTGCATTTTATCGATGGCAATTTGAATGCAGAGATACTGTGACAAAATCCTGAGGCCCATTGTCGTGCCATTCATCCACCACCATCACCTCATGTTTCATCATGATAATACACGGCCCCATGTCACAAGGATCTGTACACAATTCCTGCAAGCTGAAAATGTCCCAGTTCTTCCATGGCCTGCATACTCACCAGACATGTCACCCATTGAGCATGTTTGGGATGCTCTGAATCGACGTGTACGACAGCGCGTATCCAGGAACTTTGTTAAAGCCATTGAAGAGGAGTGGGACAACATTCCACAGGCCACAATCAACAGTCTGATCAACTCAATGTGTCGTGCTGCATGAGGCAAATGGTGAATGGTGGTCACACCAGATACTGACTGGTTTTCTGACCCACTACTTTAAAAAAAAGAAGGTATCTGTGACAACAGATGCATGTGAAATCCATAGATAAGGGCCTCATGAATTTATTTAAATTGACTGATTTCTTCATTTAAACTGTAACTCAGTAAAATCTTTGAAATTGTTGCACATAGATTTATTTTTATTCAGTGTAGTTCAGTCGCGTATTCAATAAAAGTACCTTTCTGATTGAAACGTCCACGGTGTCTCCGTCGACCACTCCAGGGGACATCTGTGATCGTGTCATCAAATCCTACGGAGGACATTTTAAAGGACATCTGTGATCGTGTCATCAAATCCTACGGAGGACATTTAAAGGACATCTTCACCTAGAAACTATCTTTCATTAGGGCATTGTCAACATAGTCCCAAAATGTTTTCAAGGTATGCAACTTTTTAAAATCCATAAATCATCCCCATCTAATGCAAATCAAAAAAAATAAACCGAAAGACAAAAATAAATGTTGATTTAAACAAGTGTCTTGTTTTTGATGCCTACGGTGTGCAGAACACAGTACACACGATCGTATGGCTTTTTCAAAACATCACTTAGCTGCAGGGGCCTTATTGACTCTATTTGGATACATTGATCTGGAGCTGTTCGCAGTCACCGAGGCTTCATGTCCAAAGAGACTGTGATGTTCTTCACTATGTGTTCAGTCTCCCGCTGCTCCCACTAACACAGAGTTTTTAAATTGGACTGTGTTCAGATATCCATTAGCCTTTTGTTGAAAATCTGTTGAATAATAGGGAAGTGAGAGGCTGTTTTATTTACAGAGCAGAGAGCGAGATAATTACTGCCCTAAAGCATGGCAAAGAGAGAGTAAGAAGGAGAGAGTTATATATAGAGAGAGGGGGGGGCTCTTGAGAGGTATACAGAAAGAGAGGGTGAGCTTTTAAGAGGGGTCAAAATTAAGGGAGAGAGTCGTGCATGTGAGACGTATGAGGTAACAAGGCAGATTGCCCTGTCATGAAATATGGATCATATTTTCAGCAAGAGCCCTTTGAAATGTGCTTCCCTCTCCTCCTGCTTCTGTCACCTCCTGAAGGAGTCTCCTACTGAAGGAGTCTCCTGCTTCTGTTACCTCCTGATAGTCTCCCCCTGCTTCTGTTACCTCCTGATAGTCTCCTCCTGCTTCTGTTACCTCCTGAAGGAGTCTCCTCCTGCTTCTGTTACCTCCTGAAGGAGTCTCCTACTAAAGGAGGCTCCTCCTGCTTCTGTCACCTCCTGAAGGTGTCTCCTACTAAAGGAGTCTCCTTCTGCTTCTGTTACCTCCTGAAGGAGTCTCCTCCTGCTTCTGTTACCTCCTGAAGGAGTCTCCTCCTGCTTCTGTCACCTCCTGAAGGTGTATCTTACTGAAAGAGTCTCCTCCTGCTTCTGTTACCTCCTGAAGGTGTATCTTACTGAAAGAGTCTCCTCCTGCTTCTGTTACCTCCTGATAGTCTCCTCCTGCTTCTGTTACCTCCTGAAGGAGTCTCCTCCTGCTTCTGTCACCTCCTGAAGGTGTATCTTACTGAAAGAGTCTCCTCCTGCTTCTGTTACCTCCTGATAGTCTCCTCCTGCTTCTGTTACCTCCTGAAGGAGTCTCCTCCTGCTTCTGTCACCTCCTGAAGGTTTATCTTACTGAAAGAGTCTCCTCCTGCTTCTGTTACCTCCTGAAGGAGTCTCCTCCTGCTTCTGTTACCTCCTGAAGGAGTCTCCTCCTGCTTCTGTCACCTCCTGAAGGAGTCTCCTACTAAAGGAGTCTCCTCCTGCTTCTGTCACCTCCTGAAGGAGTCTCCTACTAAAGGAGTCTCCTCCTGCTTCTGTCACCTCCTGAAGGAGTCTCCTACTAAAGGAGTCTCCTCCTGCTTCTGTTACCTCCTGAAGGAGTCTCCTACTGCTTCTGTTACCTCCTGAAGGAGTCTCCTCCTGCTTCTGTTACCTCCTGAAGGAGTCTCCTCCTGCTTCTGTTACCTCCTGAAGGAGTCTCCTCCTGCTTCTGTCACCTCCTGAAGGTTTATCTTACTGAAAGAGTCTCCTCCTGCTTCTGTTACCTCCTGAAGGAGTCTCCTCCTGCTTCTGTTACCTCCTGAAGGAGTCTCCTCCTGCTTCTGTTACCTCCTGAAGGAGTCTCCTCCTGCTTCTGTCACCTCCTGAAGGAGTCTCCTCCTGCTTCTGTTATTTCCTGAAGGAGTCTCCTCCTGCTTCTGTTACCTCCTGAAGGAGTCTCCTCCTGCTTCTGTCACCTCCTGAAGGTGTATCTTACTGAAAGAGTCTCCTTCTGCTTCTGTTACCTCCTGAAGGAGTCTCCTACTAAAGGAGTCTCCTCCTGCTTCTGTTACCTCCTGAAGGAGTCTCCTCCTGAAGGTGTCACAGTAATAAAACAGGAGTTTGTGACTCTCCTCCTGCTGCTGTAATGTTTTGCCATCCGTCAGTCCGTCTGCACCTCGTCCATCACTATGGAGGTGGTCCTCAACTCCTACTCTGTATGGTCCAGCGTTACACCCAGTCATCCAGCCAATGAATTAACAGGAATGACCGTCAGACTGCATTACGTCAAAGAGTGAAGCTGCTATTCAATCAAATAAATGACATCAGTTTCAGCTGAAATGAATGACAGGTGATCATTGTTGGGGTTATTCTGTATTGACCATCATTCAGCCTTCTGTGTGCATTTAATGTCCCCAATCTCGTGAGGATGTTTCACTTCCTAGAAATCAAATCAAATCAAATTGTATTGTTCACACACACACATGGTTAGCAGATGTTAATGCGAGTGTAGCGAAATGCTTGTGCTTCTAGTTCCCGACAGTGCAGTAATATCTAATAAGTAATCTAACAATTTCACAACAACTACCTAATACACACACAAGTGTAAAATAATGAATAAGAATATGTACATAAAAATATGTGGATGAGCGATGGCCGAACGGCATAGGCAAGATATTCTACCTTTTTAAGATCCGCCACTAATCAGTTGTGATTGAAATCTACACCGTCTATGAAGATTATTCTTGGAGACGATGTGAAAGATTCACAATGTGTCTGGTGTTTGAATCAGAGGTTTCCTCTGACGTTGAAGTGACGGGTGAAATACAGACGTCTCTCCATCTGCTAGTGCCTTTAGTCTCAACTTTACCATTATTTAAAACGTGCGAGACAGGGAATGAGTCAGAGAGAGGGGCGGGGGGGGGGGGGAGTGGGAGGAGAGAAAGAGGGGGGAGGGGAGAGACTGAGGAGATAGGAGGCCAGAGAAATCGAGTTAGAGAGATTGAGGGGGGAGAGTTGCTTTTAGTATGAATTGAATTCCCCACCCTCTATCCTCCCCATCTGTGTTTCCTAACACTTTAACTCTCCTTAGGCTTCCCGGTGTTACCTGGCAACCAACAACCTTTGACCCCCCCCCCATACTGAATTACTTAACCCAGAGGTGACGAAAAGCATGATGTTTTAACGCTCATGCGGTACTGGTCATAGGTGTAACTCTTTGAATTTGGCACTATTTCAGATTTTATTCTTCAATTAACAAAAGTGTAATTACTTTTTGTTGGTAGGAGTATCTATCCATCATACCATCATGGCTGCCTAATCACCCCCCCCCCCCCCCCTCCTCTCCCCTGTAACTATTCCCCAGGTCGTTGCCGTAAATTAGAATGTGTTCTCAGTCAACTAAACCTGGTAAAATAAGGGTTAAATAAACATTTAAATAAATAAATGAAGGTTCTTCAGGCCAGATTAGGGATGTGTCACCAACTGGTTAAATAGGACAACACATTTAGTTCCTACCCCAGGACTCTTAATACACTCCTCAGTTCCTACTCCAGGACACTTCCTATAGTCCTCAGTTCCTACCCCAGGACACTGCCTTTGCTCCTCATTTCCTACCCCAGGACACTGCCTTTGCTCCTCAGTTCCTACCCCAGGACACTGCCTTTGCTCCTCAGTTCCTACCCCAGGACACTTCCTATAGTCCTCAGTTCCTACCCCAGGACTCTTAATACACTCCTCAGTTCCTACTCCAGGACACTTCCTATAGTCCTCAGTTCCTGCCCCAGGACTTGTAATACGCTTCTCAGTTCCTACTCCAGGACACTTCCTATAGTCCTCAGTTCCTACCCCAGGACACTTCCTATGCTCTTCAGTTCCTACCCCAGGACACTTCCTATAGTCTTCAGTTCCTACCCCAGGACACTTCCTATGCTCTTCAGTTCCTACCCCAGGACACTTCCTATAGTTCTCAGTTCCTACCCCAGGACACTTCCTATGCTCCTCAGTTCCTACCCCAGGACCCTTCCTATGGTCTTCAGTTCCTACCCCAGGACACTTCCTATGCTCCTCAGTTCCTACCCCAGGACACCTCCTATAGTCCTCAGTTCCTGCCCCAGGACTCGTAATACGCTCCTCAGTTCCTACCCCAGGACACTTCCTATGCTCTTCAGTTCCTACTCCAGGACACTTCCTATGGTCTTCAGTTCCTACCCCAGGACACTTCCTATAGTCTTCAGTTCCTACCCCAGGACACTTCCTATAGTCTTCAGTTCCTACCCCAGGACACTTCCTATAGTCTTCAGTTCCTACCCCAGGACACTTCCTATGCTCTTCAGTTCCTACCCCAGGACACTTCCTATAGTCCTCAGTTCCTACCCCAGGACACTTCCTATGCTCCTCAGTTCCTACCCCAGGACCCTTCCTATGGTCTTCAGTTCCTACCCCAGGACACTTCCTATGCTCCTCAGTTCCTACCCCAGGACACCTCCTATAGTCCTCAGTTCCTGCCCCAGGACTCGTAATACGCTCCTCAGTTCCTACCCCAGGACACTTCCTATAGTCCTCAGTTCCTACTCCAGGACACTTCCTATGCTCTTCAGTTCCTACTCCAGGACACTTCCTATAGTCTTCAGTTCCTACCCCAGGACACTTCCTATAGTCTTCAGTTCCTACTCCAGGACACTTCCTATGGTCTTCAGTTCCTACCCCAGGACACTTCCTATGCTCCTCAGTTCCTACTCCAGGACACTTCCTATAGTCCTCAGTTCCTGCCCCAGGACTCGTAATACGCTTCTCAGTTCCTACTCCAGGACAATTCCTATGCTCTTCAGTTCCTACCCCAGGACACTTCCTATGCTCTTCAGTTCCTACCCCAGGACACTTCCTATAGTCCTCAGTTCCTACCCCAGGACACTTCCTATGCTCCTCAGTTCCTACCCCAGGACCCTTCCTATGGTCTTCAGTTCCTACCCCAGGACACTTCCTATGCTCCTCAGTTCCTACCCCAGGACACCTCCTATAGTCCTCAGTTCCTACCCCAGGACACTTCCTATGCTCCTCAGTTCCTACCCCAGGACCCTTCCTATGCTCCTCGGTTCCTACCCCAGGACAATTCCTATAGTCTTCAGTTTCTTCCCCAGGACACAGAGGTCACATTTAAAAAGCGAATAGTGGGGAGGTTAAAGCTGCATTAAGAACCCAGAGGACGTGTCAGGCTCATGACAGCAGTGTGCCTGGTACATGGGGGAGAGGACGGGGGGGACGGGGTCACTCACAAACAGAGCAGCTGAAATCCCATGAAATAGAGGAAAGAGGAGGACGATAACGTTGTCCCTGATAAGAGTAGCTGGATTATTTACCACACACATCACAGAGACACTGCATTATTTAGTCAGTTTAGTTACCGTAGTTAATAACGCCCACTGCGGTGTGTTGATACTGTGATAACTAGTCCGTTGGGTATTTTATCGATCATTTTCGATTTTTTTTCTCCAGATAAGTTCAAATCAAAATTTGATAGTTCAAACCTGTGAATTTGTTTTTTTTTGACTGATTGTCAGTCATTCAATTAGCATAGATAAGTAATTCATATAGGTAAACAAACATCAATGCCAGCCTTCTCAGTGGTGAGCCATGCATCCTTCCTCAATGGTTTCCAATTAAAAAGAAGAAGAACTCCCATCTAAAAATGTGTACAGAATGGACAAGCAGACAAACGTTCAATACCTTGTATTTCACATGAAGGAATAAATAAGACAATGTTGAGTTTATTTCCATTCTGCTTGGCTGAAGAGATGCTGTGTTGAAAGGGTTGGTCAATTCTAAACACTCTGTCAAAACACTGAAATGCTCTCTACTCATTACAAGGTCAGAGGTAATCTCATCTACTGGGACACACTGGTTATGATTCATAAGCCATATGATTCCTAAGTCATATGATTCATAAGACATATGATTCATACATCATATGATTCATGAACCATATGATTCATAAGTCATATGATTCATAAGCCATTTGATTCATAAGTCTTGTGATTCATAAGCCACATTACGAATAAGCCATATGATTCATAAGTCATATGATTCATAAGCCATATGATTCATAAGCCATATGATTCATAAGTCATATGAATCATAAGCCATATGATTCATAAGCCACATTACGAATAAGCCATATGATTCATAAGTCATATGATTCATAAGTCATATGATTCATAAACCATATGATTCATAAGTCATATGATTCATAAGCCATATGATTCATAAGCCACATTACGAATAAGCCATATTATTCATAAGTCATATGATTCATAAACCATATGATTTATAAGCCATATGATTCATAAGTCATATGATTCATGAGCCACATTACGAATAAGCCATATGATTCATAAGCCATATGATTCATAAGTCATATGATTCATAAGCCATATGATTCATAAGTCATATGATTCATAAGCCATATGATTCATAAGCCATATGATTCATACGCCATATGATTCATAAGCCATATTATTCTGTAAGCCACTTTTCTCTAACTTTGCTTTTGTTGTTGTTGCCTTGAAGAAGTCTGGATGTTAATGCATTTTACAGTGTTGTTTGAGGCAATTTTCGAGTATAAATATGTAATGAGCTTCACTCACATGAAGAGCGGATGCATTATGTCACACGTGACAAAGCTTTTCTCTGCTGAAAGACACACAGCACAGACGACACACAACGAAACACATCCTTTATGAAACATCAAACAGAATACAGCCATTACTGTGTGACCTGGAGGTAGGGTGTAATGTACCTTGTTGATGTGTGTTTGTGTACGTGCAAGCTTTGTGCGTGTGTGTGTGTGTGTGTGTGTGTGTGTGTGTGTGTGTGTGTGTGTGTGTGTGTGTGTGTGTGTGTGTGTGTGTGTGTGCATACAAAAACAGTTAAACAGAATATAACTATAATATAACTCCATCTTTTAGTTCATATTCATCCTGGTGAATATTTAGAGCCGTAGTGAATCGCCAATACATATTCTGTTACTGTCTAGTTTTAAGCATGTACAAAGCATAGCGGAAAGGCCTGGGTCACTCCGTGTGATTGGAGAGGCAGTGAACTGAAAGGCCAGAGGAGAACAGCTCTAAGTGACTCGGGAAAAAAATGCACATTCACTTGGTGCCTCCATCAGTGGTAAAATATGCACACTGTCGTTCAGGGAAATTGTTAGTGGAATGTTCATGAGGCAGAAAAAAACACTCTGTATTCTCTCTCTCTCTCTCTCTCTCTCGCCTTCTATCTCTCTCTTCAGACTGATTTACATAAGAGGATAGTTTTGTCTCACAGCAGTAGAATGAACAGTATACTGAATGATCTATTCTGAGTCCAAGCTCTCAGCAGATTATATTAAGAGTACAGACACACGGATCTGTATGTGACACACACACACACACACACACACACACACACACACACACACACACACACACACACACACACACACACACACACACACACACACACACACACACACACACACACACACAGTGGGATGACTCAGACACAGGGGTCGGTGGTCACCATGTTGACTTAATGGTGAGGGACATACTCATTGGCAGCCATATGTCGGAGACCCTGGCATGAATACTAACATGGGTAATCTTCTCTCCACCCTTCCTCTCTGCTCTCCCTTTCAGTCTTCACTCTTTCATTGTGCTGCTAACCTTTAGTCCTGCATCCACTTCTCTTCACCTCATCCTTTAGTCCTGCATCCACTTCTCTCCACCTCATCCCTTAGTCCTGCATCCACTTCTCTCCACCTCATCCTTTAGTCCTGCATCCACTTCTCTACACCTCATCCTTTAGTCCTGCATCCACTTCTCTCCACCTCATCCTTTAGTCCTGCATCCACTTCTCTAAACCTCATCCTTTAGTCCTGCATCCACTTCTCTAAACCTCATCCTTTAGTCCTGCATCCACTTCTCTCCACCTCATCCTTTAGTCCTGCATCCACTTGTCTCCACCTCATCCTTTAGTCCTGCATCCACTTCTCTAAACCTCATCCTTTAGTCCTGCATCCACTTCTCTCCACCTCATCCTTTAGTCCTGCATCCACTTCTCTAAACCTCATCCTTTAGTCCTGCATCCACTTCTCTCCACCTCATCCTTTAGTCCTGCATCCACTTCTCTACACCTCATCCTTTAGTCCTGCATCCACTTGTCTCCACCTCATCCTTTAGTCCTGCATCCACTTGTCTCCACCTCATCCTTTAGTCCTGCATCCACTTCTCTAAACCTCATCCTTTAGTCCTGCATCCACTTCTCTCCACCTCATCCTTTAGTCCTGCATCCACTTCTCTAAACCTCATCCTTTAGTCCTGCATCCACTTCTCTCCACCTCATCCTTTAGTCCTGCATCCACTTCTCTACACCTCATCCTTTAGTCCTGCATGCACGTCTCTCCACCTCATCCTTTCGTCCTGCATCCACTTCTCCTGACCTCATCCTTTAGTCCTGCATCCACTTCTCTCCACCTCATCCTTTAGTCCTGCATCCACTTCTCTCCACCTCATCCTTTAGTCCTGCATCCACTTCTCTCCACCTCATCCTTTAGTCCTGCATCCACTTCTCTCCACCTCACCCCTTAGTCCTGCATCACCTTCTCTCCACCTCACTTTTCTCCACCTCATCCTTTAGTCCTTAAACCACTTCTCTCCACCTCATCCTTTAGTCCTGCATCCACTTCTCTCCACCTCATCCCTTAGTCCTGCTTCCACTTCTCTCCACCTCATCCTTTAGTCCTGAATCCACTTCTCTACACCTCATCCCTTAGTCCTGCTTCCACTTCTCTCCACCTCATCCTTTAGTCCTGCTTCCACTTCTCTACACCTCATCCTTTAGTCCTGCTTCCACTTCTCTCCACCTCATCCCTTAGTCCTGCATCCACTTCTCTCCACCTCATCCTTTAGTCCTGCATCCACTTCTCTCCACCTCATCCCTTAGTCCTGCATCCACTTCTCTCCACCTCATCCTTTAGTCCTGCATCCACTTCTCTACACCTCATCCTTTAGTCCTGCATCCACTTCTCTACACCTCATCCTTTAGTCCTGCATCCACGTCTCTCCACCTCATCCTTTCGTCCTGCATCCACTTCTCCTCACCTCATCCTTTAGTCCTGCATCCACTTCTCTCCACCTCATCCTTTAGTCCTGCATCCACTTCTCTCCACCTCACCTCATCCTTTAGTCCTGCATCCACTTCTCTCCACCTCACCTCATCCTTTAGTCCTGCATCCACTTCTCCTCACCTCATCCTTTAGTCCTGCATCCACTTCTCTACACCTCATCCTTTAGTCCTGCATCCACTTCTCTCCACCTCACCTCATACTTTAGTCCTGCATCCACTTCTCTCCACCTCATCCTTTAGTCCTGCATCCACTTCTCTACACCTCATCCTTTAGTCCTGCATCCACGTCTCTCCACCTCATCCTTTCGTCCTGCATCCACTTCTCCTGACCTCATCCTTTAGTCCTGCATCCACTTCTCTCCACCTCATTCTTTAGTCCTGCATCCACTTCTCTCCACCTCATCCCTTAGTCCTGCATCCACTTCTCTCCACCTCATCCTTTAGTCCTGCATCCACTTCTCTACACCTCATCCTTTAGTCCTGCATCCACTTCTCTACACCTCATCCTTTAGTCCTGCATCCACGTCTCTCCACCTCATCCTTTCGTCCTGCATCCACTTCTCCTCACCTCATCCTTTAGTCCTGCATCCACTTCTCTCCACCTCATCCTTTAGTCCTGCATCCACTTCTCTCCACCTCACCTCATCCTTTAGTCCTGCATCCACTTCTCTCCACCTCACCTCATCCTTTAGTCCTGCATCCACTTCTCCTCACCTCATCCTTTAGTCCTGCATCCACTTCTCCTCACCTCATCCTTTAGTCCTGCATCCACTTCTCTACACCTCATCCTTTAGTCCTGCATCCACTTCTCTCCACCTCACCTCATACTTTAGTCCTGCATCCACTTCTCTCCACCTCACCTCATCCTTTAGTCCTGCATCCACTTCTCTACACCTCATTCTTTAGTCCTGCATCCACTTCTCTACACCTCATCCCTTAGTCCTGCATCCACTTCTCTCCACCTCACGTCATCCTTTAGTCCTGCATCCACGTCTCTCCACCTCATCCTTTAGTCCTGCATCCACTTCTCCTCACCTCATCCTTTAGTCCTGCATCCACTTCTCCTCACCTCATCCTTTAGTCCTGCATCCACTTCACCTCACCTCATCCTTTAGTCCTGAATCCACTTCTCTCCACCTCACCCCTTTAGTCCTGCATCACCTTCTCTCCACCTCATCCCTTAGTCCTGCATCCACTTCTCTCCACCTCATCCTTTAGTCCTGCATCCACTTCTCTACACCTCATCCTTTAGTCCTGCATCCACTTCTCTACACCTCATCCTTTAGTCCTGCATCCACGTCTCTCCACCTCATCCTTTCGTCCTGCATCCACTTCTCCTCACCTCATCCTTTAGTCCTGCATCCACTTCTCTCCACCTCATCCTTTAGTCCTGCATCCACTTCTCTCCACCTCACCTCATCCTTTAGTCCTGCATCCACTTCTCTCCACCTCACCTCATCCTTTAGTCCTGCATCCACTTCTCCTCACCTCATCCTTTAGTCCTGCATCCACTTCTCTACACCTCATCCTTTAGTCCTGCATCCACTTCTCTCCACCTCACCTCATACTTTAGTCCTGCATCCACTTCTCTCCACCTCATCCTTTAGTCCTGCATCCACTTCTCTACACCTCATCCTTTAGTCCTGCATCCACGTCTCTCCACCTCATCCTTTCGTCCTGCATCCACTTCTCCTGACCTCATCCTTTAGTCCTGCATCCACTTCTCTCCACCTCATTCTTTAGTCCTGCATCCACTTCTCTCCACCTCATCCCTTAGTCCTGCATCCACTTCTCTCCACCTCATCCTTTAGTCCTGCATCCACTTCTCTACACCTCATCCTTTAGTCCTGCATCCACTTCTCTACACCTCATCCTTTAGTCCTGCATCCACGTCTCTCCACCTCATCCTTTCGTCCTGCATCCACTTCTCCTCACCTCATCCTTTAGTCCTGCATCCACTTCTCTCCACCTCATCCTTTAGTCCTGCATCCACTTCTCTCCACCTCACCTCATCCTTTAGTCCTGCATCCACTTCTCTCCACCTCACCTCATCCTTTAGTCCTGCATCCACTTCTCCTCACCTCATCCTTTAGTCCTGCATCCACTTCTCCTCACCTCATCCTTTAGTCCTGCATCCACTTCTCTACACCTCATCCTTTAGTCCTGCATCCACTTCTCTCCACCTCACCTCATACTTTAGTCCTGCATCCACTTCTCTCCACCTCACCTCATCCTTTAGTCCTGCATCCACTTCTCTACACCTCATTCTTTAGTCCTGCATCCACTTCTCTACACCTCATCCCTTAGTCCTGCATCCACTTCTCTCCACCTCACGTCATCCTTTAGTCCTGCATCCACGTCTCTCCACCTCATCCTTTAGTCCTGCATCCACTTCTCCTCACCTCATCCTTTAGTCCTGCATCCACTTCTCCTCACCTCATCCTTTAGTCCTGCATCCACTTCACCTCACCTCATCCTTTAGTCCTGAATCCACTTCTCTCCACCTCACCCCTTTAGTCCTGCATCACCTTCTCTCCACCTCATCCTTTAGTCCTGCATCCACTTCTCTCCACCTCATCCTTTAGTCCTGCATCCACTTCTCTCCACCTCATCCTTTAGTCCTGCATCCACTTCTCTCCACCTCATCCTTTAGTCCTGCATCCACTTCTCTCCACCTCATCCTTTAGTCCTGCATCCACTTCTCTCCATCTCATCCTTTAGTCCTGCATCCACTTCTCTCCACCTCATCCTTTAGTCCTGCATCCACTTCTCTACACCTTATCCTTTAGTCCTGCATCCACTTCTGTACACCTCATCCTTTAGTCCTGCATCCACTTCTCTCCACCTCATCCCTTAGTCCTGCATCACCTTCTCTCCACCTCACCTCATCCTTTAGTCCTGCATCCACTTCTCTCCACCTCATCCTTTAGTCCTGCATCCAGTTCTCTCCACCTCATCCCTTAGTCCTGCATCCACTTCTCTCCACCTCATCCTTTAGTCCTGCATCCACTTCTCTCCACCTCACCTCATCCTTTAGTCCTGCATCCACTTCTCTCCACCTCACCCCTTAGTCCTGCATCACCTTCTCTCCACCTCACCTCATCCTTAAGTCCTGAATCCACTTCTCTCCACCTCATCCTTTAGTCCTGAATCCACTTCTCTCCACCTCATCCTTTAGTCCTGCATCCACTTCTCTCCACCTCATCCCTTAGTCCTGCTTCCACTTCTCTCCACCTCATCCTTTAGTCCTGAATCCACTTCTCTCCACCTCATCCCTTAGTCCTGCTTCCACTTCTCTCCACCTCATCCTTTAGTCCTGCTTCCACTTCTCTACACCTCATCCTTTAGTCCTGCTTCCACTTCTCTCCACCTCATCCCTTAGTCCTGCATCCACTTCTCTCCACCTCATCCTTTAGTCCTGCATCCACTTCTCTCCACCTCATCCCTTAGTCCTGCATCCACTTC
The DNA here is from genome assembly GCF_029448725.1 of Salvelinus fontinalis. Taxonomy (NCBI): domain Eukaryota; kingdom Metazoa; phylum Chordata; class Actinopteri; order Salmoniformes; family Salmonidae; genus Salvelinus; species Salvelinus fontinalis. The sequence continues at coordinate 3,881,208 of NC_074697.1, forward strand.
TCTCCACCTCATCCTTTAGTCCTGCATCCACTTCTCTACACCTCATCCTTTAGTCCTGCATCCACTTCTCTACACCTCATCCTTTAGTCCTGCATCCACGTCTCTCCACCTCATCCTTTCGTCCTGCATCCACTTCTCCTCACCTCATCCTTTAGTCCTGCATCCACTTCTCTCCACCTCATCCTTTAGTCCTGCATCCACTTCTCTCCACCTCACCTCATCCTTTAGTCCTGCATCCACTTCTCTCCACCTCACCTCATCCTTTAGTCCTGCATCCACTTCTCCTCACCTCATCCTTTAGTCCTGCATCCACTTCTCCTCACCTCATCCTTTAGTCATGCATCCACTTCTCCACACCTCATCCTTTAGTCCTGCATCCACTTCTCTCCACCTCACCTCATACTTTAGTCCTGCATCCACTTCTCTCCACCTCATCCTTTAGTCCTGCATCCACTTCTCTACACCTCATCCTTTAGTCCTGCATCCACGTCTCTCCACCTCATCCTTTCGTCCTGCATCCACTTCTCCTGACCTCATCCTTTAGTCCTGCATCCACTTCTCTCCACCTCATTCTTTAGTCCTGCATCCACTTCTCTCCACCTCATCCCTTAGTCCTGCATCCACTTCTCTCCACCTCATCCTTTAGTCCTGCATCCACTTCTCTACACCTCATCCTTTAGTCCTGCATCCACTTCTCTACACCTCATCCTTTAGTCCTGCATCCACGTCTCTCCACCTCATCCTTTCGTCCTGCATCCACTTCTCCTCACCTCATCCTTTAGTCCTGCATCCACTTCTCTCCACCTCATCCTTTAGTCCTGCATCCACTTCTCTCCACCTCACCTCATCCTTTAGTCCTGCATCCACTTCTCTCCACCTCACCTCATCCTTTAGTCCTGCATCCACTTCTCCTCACCTCATCCTTTAGTCCTGCATCCACTTCTCCTCACCTCATCCTTTAGTCCTGCATCCACTTCTCTACACCTCATCCTTTAGTCCTGCATCCACTTCTCTCCACCTCACCTCATACTTTAGTCCTGCATCCACTTCTCTACACCTCATTCTTTAGTCCTGCATCCACTTCTCTACACCTTATCCCTTAGTCCTGCATCCACTTCTCTCCACCTCACGTCATCCTTTAGTCCTGCATCCACGTCTCTCCACCTCATCCTTTAGTCCTGCATCCACTTCTCCTCACCTCATCCTTTAGTCCTGCATCCACTTCTCCTCACCTCATCCTTTAGTCCTGCATCCACTTCTCCTCACCTCATCCTTTAGTCCTGCATCCACTTCTCTCCACCTCAACCCTTTAGTCCTGCATCACCTTCTCTCCACCTCATCCTTTAGTCCTGAATCCACTTCTCTCCACCTCATCCCTTAGTCCTGCATCCACTTCTCTCCACCTCACGTCATCCTTTAGTCCTGCATCCACGTCTCTCCACCTCATCCCTTAGTCCTGCATCCACTTCTCCTCACCTCATCCTTTAGTCCTGCATCCACTTCTCCTCACCTCATCCTTTAGTCCTGCATCCACTTCTCCTCACCTCATCCTTTAGTCCTGAATCCACTTCTCTCCACCTCACCCCTTTAGTCCTGCATCACCTTCTCTCCACCTCATCCTTTAGTCCTGAATCCACTTCTCTCCACCTCATCCTTTAGTCCTGCATCCACTTCTCCTCACCTCATCCTTTAGTCCTGCATCACCTTCTCTCACCTCATCCTTTAGTCCTGCATCACCTTCTCTCACCTCATCCTTTAGCCCTGCATCCACTTCTCTCCACCTCATCCTTTAGTCCTGCATCCACTTCTCTCCACCTCATCCTTTAGTCCTGCATCCACTTCTCTCCACCTCATCCTTTAGTCCTGCATCCACTTCTCTCCACCTCATCCTTTAGTCCTGCATCCACTTCTCTCCACCTCATCCTTTAGTCCTGCATCCACTTCTCTCCACCTCATCCTTTAGTCCTGCATCCACTTCTCTCCATCTCATCCTTTAGTCCTGCATCCACTTCTCTCCACCTCATCCTTTAGTCCTGCATCCACTTCTCTACACCTTATCCTTTAGTCCTGCATCCACTTCTGTACACCTCATCCTTTAGTCCTGCATCCACTTCTCTCCACCTCATCCCTTAGTCCTGCATCACCTTCTCTCCACCTCACCTCATCCTTTAGTCCTGCATCCACTTCTCTCCACCTCATCCTTTAGTCCTGCATCACCTTCTCTCCACCTCATCCTTTAGTTCTGCATCCACTTCTCTCCACCTCATCCTTTAGTCCTGCACCACCTTCTCTACACCTCATCCTTTAGTCCTCCATCACCTTCTCCTCACCTCATCCCTTAGTCCTGCATCACCTTCTCTCACCTCATCCTTTAGTCCTGCATCCATTTCTCTCCACCTCATCCTTTAGTCCTGCATCCATTTCTCTCCACCTCATCCCTTAGTCCTGCATCCACTTCTCTCCACCTCATCCTTTAGTCCTGCATCCACTTCTCTCCACCTCACCTCATCCTTTAGTCCTGCATCCACTTCTCTCCACCTCACCCCTTAGTCCTGCATCACCTTCTCTCCACCTCACCTCATCCTTAAGTCCTGAATCCACTTCTCTCCACCTCATCCTTTAGTCCTGAATCCACTTCTCTCCACCTCATCCTTTAGTCCTGCATCCACTTCTCTCCACCTCATCCCTTAGTCCTGCTTCCACTTCTCTCCACCTCATCCTTTAGTCCTGAATCCACTTCTCTCCACCTCATCCCTTAGTCCTGCTTCCACTTCTCTCCACCTCATCCTTTAGTCCTGCTTCCACTTCTCTACACCTCATCCTTTGGTCCTGCTTCCACTTCTCTCCACCTCATCCCTTAGTCCTGCATCCACTTCTCTCCACCTCACCTCATCACATCTATACATAATGGACCTCTGAAGCACAGAATGGACACAGGATAAGTGTACCAGCAGCCTTAGGCAGTGGCAGCTAATGTTTTGTCAAAATACATACTTAAAATATATAGCTAAAAGGCCAATCCACCTGGATGTGCTTTCCCAGTCTGCATCCTTTGTGTGCTCATCAGTATTCGCTGTCTGCTCATTGTCTTCCTGTGTGTATCAGTATTCTCTGTCTCTTCCCCCTTCCTGTGTGTGAATCAGACTGCTCTGTCCACTTCCTGCTTCCTGTGTGTATCATTTCTCTCTGTCCGCTTCCTGCTTCCTGTGTGTGAATCAGACTTCTCTGTCCACTTCCTGCTTCCTGTGTGTATCAGTCTTGTCTGCCCCCCCCCCTGTTTCCTGTGTGTTTATCAGTCTTCTCTGTCTCTTCCTGCTTCCTGTGTGTGAAGCAGACTTCTCTGTCCACTTTCTGCTTCCTGTGTTTATCAGTCTTCTCTGTCTCTTCTTGCTTCCTGTGTGTGAATCAGACTTCTATGTCCACTTCCTGCTACCTGTGTGTATCAGTCTTCTCTGTCCTCCCCCTGCTTCCTGTGTGTCTATCAGACTTCTCTGTCGGCTTCCTGCATCCTGTGTGTATCATTTCTCTCTGTCCTCTTCCTGCTTCCTGCTTCCTGTGTGTATCAGTCTTGTCTGCCATCTTCCTGCATCCTGTGTCTGTGTATCAGTCTTCTCTGTCCTCTTCCTGCTTCCTGTAGGCTTCGTTGAGCAGCTGTATCTCCTCGCGGTACCCTCCTGTCTCCTGTGTCTGTCTGCGGCTGTTCTGCCGGTGGGCCTCCACCGTGTCAGGGATGTTGATGTTGATGTTGTCCGCCTCGGGGTTGCCACTGTTGGGGATGAGCAGTGAGTAGGAGGCTGTCTCCCCCAGGTCACAGGACACAAAGCGGTTCTCCTTCCGAGAATAGCGCAACGACGGGGAGCGGGCATGGGTGGACGACTGGCTGATGTTGGAGATGATGGACACGCTGTCCGTGGCCTCCTCGTTGTCACAGATCTCCAACACCTCCAGGTGGATCTTCACGTTGGTGTCCCGCATTCCCACCTCCGTCCCCACTCCCCCGGCCGTGCCTCCAGAACTGGGGTCGTCTGCACTGGGCTCGTGGCCTACAGACTTGGAGCGGTAGACCTCCACCTTCTTGGCGGCGTGGGGGGAGATGGTGAGCCCTTCGCTGCTGACCTCATAGGTGGAGAGGGAGAGGGTCTTCCCTGTGGGGGAGTGCAGGGAGACGGTGCCCTGGAAGGCACACAGAGGGAGGGCCAGACCTCCCCCATATCTCTGTAAGGACACAAGACAAACACAGACTACAGTCAAAATCTAGAAGAGCAACAACTATACATTTTATCGAGGGTATATACAGCAGCACACTTTTTTCAAAGACAATGATATCTCAAAGTACATTTCCAATTACTTACAAATCAAAGAGAATAAATATAGATCATTTGTGATGCTGAATTTTGTTAATTGTTTTTCAATTTACATGCACTCACTGTTATGAGGTGGACATGGTAGTAGTTCTAAAAAGACCTTTATCTTTGTTGAGAAACCTCTCAATGAGATGAGCTCCAGTTACACAGTATGTCTATGATATTTAACAAGGCAGTTTGATGAATGTGTGCGTCCACACAAGCTGTGAATCCCTTCCCCTGAGTTCACATTGAGATCGAGGGCCTTGGAAGAGTGTGTGTGTGTGTGTGTGTGTGTGTGTGTGTGTGTGTGTGTGTGTGTGTGTGTGTGTGTGTGTGTGTGTGTGTGTGTGTGTGTGTGTGTGTGCAGGTGGGATTAGAGCACAGGGTATAATACCATTTCTCTCATTTCAAGCTTCCCTGCATCACTCAGCTAGGTGCTAGCATAGCTCTTGGTAATAGAATGGGTGATCTGCATCACTCAGCTAGGTGCTAGCATAGCTCATGGTAATATAATGGGTGATCTGCATCTCTCAGCTAGGTGCTAGCATAGCTCTTGGTAATAGAATGGGTGATCTCCATCACTCAGCTAGATGCTAGCATAGCTCATGGTAATATAATGGGTGATCTCCATCACTCAGCTAGATGCTAGCATAGCTCTTGGTAATAGAATGGGTGATCTGCATCACTCAGCTAGGTGCTAGCATAGCTCTTGGTAATATAATGGGTGATCTGCATCACTTAGCTAGGTGCTAGCATAGCTCATGGTAATATAATGGGTGATCTGCATCACTTAGCTAGGTGCTAGCATAGCTCATGGTAATATAATGGGTGATCTGCATCACTCCGCTAGGTGCTAGCATAGCTCATGGTAATATAATGGGTGATCTGCATCACTTAGCTAGGTGCTAGCATAGCTCATGGTAATATAATGGGTGATCTGCATCTCTCAGCTAGGTGCTAGCATAGCTCATGGTAATATAATGGGTGATCTGCATCACTCAGCTAGGTGCTAGCATAGCTCTTGGTAATATAATGGGTGATCTGCATCTCTCAGCTAGGTGCTAGCATAGCTCTTGGTAATAGAATGGGTGATCTGCATCACTCAGCTAGGTGCTAGCATAGCTCTTGGTAATATAATGGGTGATCTGCATCTCTCAGCTAGGTGCTAGCATAGCTCTTGGTAATAGAATGGGTGATCTCCCACCATAAAGTGTAAATGGATGTTCTCAATCCATTATTACTTTCATTAACAATAACTTTTTTTACTTTTAAATTACAAGAATATTTTCAATAATTTAATATTTCGCATTTTGTCATGTCACATTAATGTTGATGTACAGTATGTGTATGTAAACACAGATTTCATTCTAAGAGAAAGAGAGAGAAACTGATCCAAAATTAAGTAAAGCGTTGAATGTGTACAGACTCAGTGAGCATAGCCTTGCTATTGAGAAAGGCCGCCGAAGGCAGACCTGGCTCTCAAGACAAGACAGGCTATGTGCACACTGCCCACAAAATGAGGTGGAAACTGAGCTGCACTTCCTAACCTCCTGCCAAATGTATGACCATACTAGAGACACATATTTCCCTCAGATTACACAGATCCACAAATATTTCGAAAACAAAGCCACTTTTGATAAACTCCCATATCTACTGGGAGAAATACCACAGTGTGCCATCACAGCAGCAAGATCTGTGACCTGTTGCCACAAGAAAAGGACAACCAGTGAAGAACAAACACCATCGTAAATACAACCCATTTTTTGTTTATTTGTTTTCCCTTTTGTACTTTAACTGTTTGCACATCATTACAACACTGGATTTAGACATATGACATTTGAAATGTCTTTATTCTAGGAACTGTTGTGAGTGTAATGTTTACTGTTTAGTTTTTATTGTTTATTTCACTTTTGTTTATTATCTATTTCACTTGCTTTGGCAATGTAAACATATGTTTTTCATACCAATAAAGCCCTTTATTTGAGTGTGAGAGAGGCATAGAGAGAGGGAGAGAGGCATAGAGAGGGAGAGGAAGAGAGAGAGGGAGAGAGAGAGTGGGAGAGAGAAACGGTTAAGGGAGTGGCAGGTTGTCTAACTGGTTGAATTGAGCTTGACTAAGATAAGTGAATTAGTTAGACGTGGTGATCTGGTGATCTGACTTCCTCTTACTGAGGCATACGGATCTTACCCACCCTGTCATTCTCTCTATCTTCAACCCCCTCTCTTTCCTTTCTCTCTCTTAGCTGTCTTACCCTCTGTCTCCCATTCCCTCTTTCCTTTCTCTCTCTTATCTGTCTTACCCTCTGTCTCCCATTGTCTCTCTATCCCACATTCAAGAAAACTAAAGCATTGAGACGTCAATATGCCTGACGTGCCTCACAGTCACGCTGGGAGGAAAACACACTGTGCCAGTCTAATCAAATAATGCACCAGGCCCATCACCGGAGCACCGGGGAGAGGGAGGGAGGGAGGGAGGGAGAGATAGAGAGATAGAGAGAGAGGGGGATAGAGAGAGAGTGAGAGAGAGAGAGGGATAGAGAGAGAAGAGAGTGAGAGAGGGATAGAGAGAGAAGAGAGAGAGAGAGAGAGAGAGAGAGAGAGAGAGAGAGAGAGAGAGAGAGAGAGAGAGAGAGAGAGAGAGACGAAGACAACATTCACACATCTCTCCTTGGCCCCAACACGAGGACATGTTTCCAACCTCTGTTCTAAATTGGTCTGTTGTGTTTCTATAATCTCCTTTCCCAGAGATAGAGAGTGATAGTGAAAGCTAGTGTCACCCTGTCTTTGTTAACACAGTGGGTAGAGTCACGGAAAGGCCAAAAATGTCTTTCTCCTTAATGTCTGTAAAAGTAGAGGCTAGAGGCTTGTAGCAGTGGTGTAGAGGATGATAACAGGACACAACAACAACACAACCCTGATCTCTGTTTCCATAGCGCCGTGAAGCATGTGACCTTCTGTTCCTTACTTCCTAATGTGTTTCCAGAAATGTTACATTCACGGATGATCACTCAGTATGCATTACAGTATGTGACAACTTCTTAAAAGACACATAAACACACACACACACACGCACGCACACACGCATGCACACGCGCACACACATACACACACACACACGCACACGCACACGCACACGTGCACACACACACACAGTACTATAAACAGGATGTAAACTCAGTGCCAAAGCGTCTCTGCAGAGACACACTCCTTGGTGTTTACACCCAAGGCACGTCCTAATCGACGGCACAGCAGCGTTGTAGAAAGAAGCACATTTGTGTGTGTGGAATATGGTGTGTGTGGAGTACAATGCGTATATAACACCTTTCTAATATAGTAATTATGACAACTTCCAGTGGACGTCTTCCAACCTATCAGAGTTCTTCAACTGACATGTTGTCCACCCAATCAATAGGATCAGAGAATGAATCTAGTACTGAAAGCGTAACCTACAGCTAGCTAGTACTCCGGTGCATAACATGTACTGTGAGTAGACTCAAAGAGATAGACAATAGTTGAACAGTTTTGAACCAATTAATTTCTTTAAAAATGAAGTGAATACAGCTAGCTAGTTTTTAGCCTACTCAAACACCCGGCTCAAACAGAAAGGGATGCTAGGTTAGCCAACTGGCTATGGCTAGCCGACACTGGAACTCTTCCAAGTCAAGGTAGATTTTGGTTTGAATAATTATGAATTATTAGTTGGTTTTATTCATTTATTGCCGCGGGCCCACGGGTGTAACTGCTAAACTGCTTGCTGATTGTAGCGGGTTTACTAACGCATTAGTTCTAGTAGCTATGTTGACAAGCTATGACCGCTAATTTGGTGACAACAATGTAGGCTGTGTGTAGCGGTTAGCGGTTATGATATGAAGGCTTGGAATGTTTTTTTCTCCTGGTCACAGACAGCTGATGTGTTGTTCACTGAAGTCCACAAATAAAGGGAAAAGGTGAGAGGAGAAGAGCGTGTAGATGCGAGAAGGAATTCTACAACCAGCAAAATGATCATGCTGTTTGTATGTGGCTTCTATGGAAGTGAACTGTGTTTGCGTGTGATTCATTCCGCCGATTTTCTTGAAAAAACATTTCTTAAAAAGGAAGCAAATGGAATGAAACGTAGATAAACATACCTGAATTTTTCCAATAGAAACTCTAGTTTGCAACTGTTGGACTAATGATTACACCCTAGATCAGCTAGATGCAGGCAAGAGTGTGCAAGAGTGTGCAAGAGTGTGCAAGAGTGTGCAAGAGTGTGCAAGGCGGTATTGAATATGTCAGTGTCTGTCAGTTGACTGATCACATGTCTCTCTACCTGTGCACCTACGTTGTAAACTTTCATAGACTAGGTTGTAGTAACTTCATGATGGGTTTAGTACAGGGAATATTTGAGTATCATGTAGCTGCCTAAACCTATCGATGTTACAATGAACTGGGTGAATAGAATATGAATGACAGTCATCCAATATGCTGTAATAGAAATAAGGCCATGTTCACAAACCAAAAATCATCTTCCCTCATCTTAAACGGCACCGAACGTCACTGAATTTAGGTAATATGTTCTTGTAGGTAGGGGTAAAAGTGATCCGGCAATCAGGATAGATAATCAACAGAGTAACAGCAGCAGCAGTAGCAGCAGCATATGTGAAGAGAATGAAAGAGTGTGAAAGTGTGTCTATCTGTGTGCGTGTGCGTGCGTGTGTGTGTGTGTGTGTGGCATCGATATGCATGTGTGTGTGTTTTGTGTGTGTGTGAGCATATGTAGTGTGTGTGTGTGTGCGTGTATGTGTGTGGTGGAGTGTCAGTGTAGTATGTGTGAGTGTGTGGGTAGAGTCCAGTCAGTGTGTGGGTAGGTTCCAGTCAGTGTGTGGGTAGAGTCCAGTCAGTGTGTGGGTAGAGTCCAGTCAGTGTGTGGGTAGAGTCCAGTCAGTGTACATAGAGCCAGTGCAAGAGAGTCAGTGCCAAAATAAACAATAACATTGGGCCAATGCTAATCGTCCGGGTAGCCATTTGATGAACTCTTCAGCAGTCTTATGGCTTTAGAAGCTGTTCAGGAGCTTTTTGGTCTCAGACTTGGCACTCCGGTACAACTTGTCGTGCGGTAGCAGAAAGAACACCTTGGGTGGCTGGAGTCTTTGACAACATGTTAAATGTGCAACCAGAGGGAAAAAAAATTCTAGACCACCTTTACTCCACACAGAGACGCGTACAAAGCTCTCTCTCGCCCTACATTTGGTAAATCTGACCACAACTCCATCCTCCTGATTTCTGCTTACAAGCAAAAATGAAAGCAGGAAGCACCAGTGACTCTATAAAAAGTGGTCAGATGAAGCAGATGCTAAACTACAGGACTGTTTTGCTATCACAGACTGTAACATGTTCTGGGATTCTTCCGATGGCATAGAGGAGTACACGTGAGCCATGACCAGCCTTTCATGGCTACTGACGTGAGTGCTGAAGGTCTTACGTCGGCTACGGAGAGCATGATCACACAGCCGTCCGGAACAGCTGGTGCTCTTATGCATGGTTCAGTGCTGCTAGCCTCGAAGCGAGCATAGAAGACATTTTGCTTCATCTAGTAGGCTCGTGTCACTATGCCGCTCGCGCCTGTGTTCCCCTTTGTACTTCTTGATAGTTTGCAAGCCCTGTCACATCCGATGAGTGTCAGAGCCGGGCATAGTAGGATTCAATCTTAGTCCTGTATTGACACTTTGCCTGTGTGATGGTTTGTCGGAGGGTGTGTGCATGTGTGTAGAAAGCCCGGTCCCAACCTCCTGAGAGTTCCCTACTACCCCAAAGCGGTATCGCTCAGAACAGCTAACGCCTGTAGCAGGATGGCTGCAATCTGGAGCAGAATGAGACTGTTTCCTTCTCTATGTTCTGTTGTCTCCTCTCCCATGTTACATGTGGTGAGCACAGCCTTTTTTTCTCTTCATATCAATTCATTTGGGACTCAGTGTCCCACAAAACCAGAGAGGAAAATATTACGTTCTGGTAGCGATGGAGGAGAATTGCAGACTTCTCTAACAGAGAGAAAGTGTAGGGTACAGTATGTTGTAAAATTGGCTACTGTGTGGCCGATAGAAGTTGGACTGTGACCTTTGTTCCCTCGTCGCTGAAGCTGCATCTATGTATTTCCGAGGTTTGAACTATTCACCTGACCTTGTCGTCCATGACAACGTTACTTTACTGCAGCTGAACCTCAGTAGGGTTGTACATGGGGAGAATCTCAATTAATTTATTTGATTCCTCATATCTATTCTCCTCACCTCCTTCTCAAAACCCATTGGATGAGGTCAGAGGTCCTGGTCCCTAGTCATGTGACCTCTTCTCTGACTTCTCTTGGCTGTCAGCTCAATATCATTCAGTCTGACTTCTCTTGGCTGTCAGCTCAATATCATTCAGTCTGACTTCTCCTGGCTGTCAGCTCAATATCATTCAGTCTGACTTCTCCTAGCTGTCAGCTCAATATCATTCAGTCTGGCTTCTCTTGGCTGTCAGCTCAATATCATTCAGTCTGGCTTCTCTTGGCTGTCAGCTCAATATCATTCAGTCTGACTTCTCTTGGCTGTCAGCTCAATATCATTCAGTCTGACTTCTCCTGGCTGTCAGCTCAATATCATTCAGTCTGTCTTCTCTTGGCTGTCAGCTCAATATCATTCAGTCTGACTTCTCTTGGCTGTCAGCTCAATATCATTCAGTCTGACTTCTCCTGGCTGTCAGCTCAATATCATTCAGTCTGACTTCTCTTGGCTGTCAGCTCAATATCATTCAGTCTGACTTCTCTTGGCTGTCAGCTCAATATCATTCAGTCTTTCTCCTGGCTGTCAGCTCAATATCATTCAGTCTGACTTCTCTTGGCTGTCAGCTCAATATCATTCAGTCTGACTTCTCCTGGCTGTCAGCTCAATATCATTCAGTCTGACTTCTCTTGGCTGTCAGCTCAATATCATTCAGTCTGTCTTCTCCTGGCTGTCAGCTCAATATCATTCAGTCTGTCTTCTCTTGGCTGTCAGCTCAATATCATTCAGTCTGACTTCTCTTGGCTGTCAGCTCAATATCATTCAGTCTTTCTCCTGGCTGTCAGCTCAATATCATTCAGTCTGGTTTCTCCTGGCTGTCAGCTCAATATCATTCAGTCTGACTTCTCTTGGCTGTCAGCTCAATATCATTCAGTCTGACTTCTCTTGGCTGTCAGCTCAATATCATTCAGTCTGACTTCTCTTGGCTGTCAGCTCAATATCATTCAGTCTGACTTCTCCTGGCTGTCAGCTCAATATCATTCAGTCTTTCTCCTGGCTGTCAGCTCAATATCATTCAGTCTTTCTCCTGGCTGTCAGCTCAATATCATTCAGTCTGACTTCTCCTGGCTGTCAGCTCAATATCATTCAGTCTTTCTCCTGGCTGTCAGCTCAATATCATTCAGTCTTTCTCCTGGCTGTCAGCTCAATATCATTCAGTCTGTCTCCTGGCTGTCAGCTCAATATCATTCAGTCTGACTTCTCTTGGCTGTCAGCTCAATATCATTCAGTTTGACTTCTCCTGGCTGTCAGCTCAATATCATTCAGTCTGACTTCTCCTGGCTGTCAGCTCAATATCATTCAGTCTGACTTCTCTTGGCTGTCAGCTCAATATCATTCAGTCTGACTTCTCCTGGCTGTCAGCTCAATATCATTCAGTCTGTCTTCTCTTGGCTGTCAGCTCAATATCATTCAGTCTGACTTCTCTTGGCTGTCAGCTCAATATCATTCAGTCTGACTTCTCCTGGCTGTCAGATCAATATCATTCAGTCTGACTTCTCTTGGCTGTCAGCTCAATATCATTCAGTCTGACTTCTCCTGGCTGTCAGCTCAATATCATTCAGTCTGTCTTCTCTTGGCTGTCAGCTCAATATCATTCAGTCTGACTTCTCTTGGCTGTCAGCTCAATATCATTCAGTCTGACTTCTCCTGGCTGTCAGATCAATATCATTCAGTCTGACTTCTCCTGGCTGTCAGCTCAATATCATTCAGTCTGTCTTCTCTTGGCTGTCAGCTCAATATCATTCAGTCTTTCTCCTGGCTGTCAGCTCAATATCATTCAGTCTGACTTCTCTTGGCTGTCAGCTCAATATCATTCAGTCTGACTTCTCTTGGCTGTCAGCTCAATATCATTCAGTCTGTCTTCTCTTGGCTGTCAGCTCAATATCATTCAATCTGACTTCTCCTGGCTGTCAGCTCAATATCATTCAGTCAGGAACCCATTACCAGAATAATATTCAGGGTACAATACACACACACACACACACACACACACACACACACACACACACACACACACACACACACACACACACACACACACACACACACACACACACAACACACAACACACAACACACAACACACAACACACACAACACACACACACACAGTATGTGATTGTGAATGTGTGTCTTTGAGATAGGGGACTGAGTGTGTGGTCTCAAAAAGGGCTCTTTCTCTTCTCATCGTTCGCTCCTTTGTTTTCTAAACACTTGCCTGTATCAGTGGTGCGGCTGTATTGCCTACATCCAGCTGTATACTGTACTCACACACGGCTAAACCTCCCTCACACCTTCCACTGTCGTTATTCACATCAGGTCTGGAAACAGGCTTAAACAACCGTCTACAGAACTGAATCTACATGGACAGAACTGACTTTTTCAAAGTTCACAAAGAGTTCATGGATTTCATTGTGAGTTCATGGAAGGTAACTCTGAGAAATTATACTAGAACCATAGGGTTATATCTGAATAATACGAGTATTCCTAAAACCACAACTGTCAAATACAACGCACAATCTTACCATTCTTAGGTAAATGGTTAACTAAGACAGGAAGGACAGCAAAACAACATTTTGTCATTTAACTGTAGGCCTGTCTCCTGTTGTCATTTAACTGTACGTCTATCTCCTGTTGTCATTTAACTGTAGGCCTATCTCCTGTTGTCATTTAACTGTAGACCTATCTCCTGTTGTCATTTAACTGTATACCTGTCTTCTGTTGTCATTTAACTGTAGGCCTATCTCCTGTTGTCATTTAACTGTAGGCCTATCTCCTGTTGTCATTTAACTGTACTCCTATCTCCTGTTGTCATTTAACTGTAGGCCTATCTCCTGTTGTCATTTAACTGTAGGCCTATCTCCTGTTGACATTTAACTGTAGACCTATCTCCTGTTGTCATTTAACTGTAGGCCTATCTCCTGTTGTCATTTAACTGTAGGCCTATCTCTTGTTGTCATTTAACTGTACTCCTATCTCCTGTTGTCATTTAACTGTAGGCCTATCTCCTGTTGTCATTTAACTGTAGACCTATCTCCTGTTGTCATTTAACTGTAGGCCTATCTCCTGTTGTCATTTAACTGTATGCCTATCTCCTGTTGTCATTTAACTGTAGACCTATCTCCTGTTGTCATTTAACTGTAGGCCTATCTCCTGTTGTCATTTAACTGTAGGCCTATCTCCTGTTGTCATTTAACTTTAGGCCTGTCTCCTGTTGTCATTTAACTGTAGGCCTATCTCCTGTTGTCATTTAACTGTAGACCTATCTCCTGTTGTCATTTAACTGTAGGCCTATCTCCTGTTGTCATTTAACTGTAGACCTATCTCCTGTTGTCATTTAACTGTAGGCCTATCTCCTGTTGTCATTTAACTGTAGGCCTATCTCCTGTTGTCATTTAACTGTACGTCTATCTCCTGTTGTCATTTAACTGTAGGCCTATCTCCTGTTGTCATTTAACTGTAGACCTATCTCCTGTTGTCATTTAACTGTAGGCCTATCTCCTGTTGTCATTTAACTGTACGTCTATCTCCTGTTGTCATTTAACTGTACGTCTATCTCCTGATGTAATTTTAATGGGTTGGTGGGGCATAATGTCAGGCATAATTCACTGAAATGATTCTGGCCATCGATCTACGCTTTGATTACTGACATGAATCTGGGTTACTGTGGTTAAAAGGACAGCCAATAACATTACTGTGATTGTAATGTGACTTTCTGCAACGACTGGCACTTCAATGCAAACACAAGTCCATCTCTCTCACACACACACACGCACACGCACACGCACGCGCGCACACGCACACGCACACGCACACGCACACGCACACGCACACACACACACACACACACACACACACACACACACACACACACACACACACACACACACACACACACACTAGATGCACAGGTGGCTAGTTTTCAAGTGAAGCTGCTGGATGTTCTAACAGCGAACAGCGAACCGCTAAAACGGGACATTTAAGCCACTTGTACCTTCTGTGAGCTTTTTAAATTCACAATTAGAAAGCCATCAGGCTTTGCAGCGCCGACAGGTGCGCTCGGTACAGAGGCTATGGGTCATTTCTGCCTAACGTAATGTGTGTAAACTCACAAGTAGCCTAGAGAGATGAAAAGTCCATCTGTTGTCTGGGGCAGTTCCTTAGAATTGGCCCTGAATTACAAACGTTTTATTAATTGTTGGCCTACACAATATCACTATAGCTGCTGTTAACTCATGACCATCATTGCTCTTGATTGTTGACTTGTTCGCAAGTGAGAATAAAGCAGAAAAAAGGGGAGGTCTCGGAGGATAATCAATATTATACAACGGATGGGTCTAATCCTGAATTCTGATTGGTTAAATGCGTAGTCCAGCTGGTGTCTATTCCACAAGTTATAATTTGAATATGTTGGTAACCCGTTGTATAAACGCGATAATACCCTCGAAGCCGGTGTTTGTCGGATAAATTGGCACAGTTTGCCAATATAACAACAACACCCATGCCACTATATCGAAAAAAAAACACCGTCTTCTCGGACGTTATCACTGAATCATATGGTGGCTAGATAGCAGGGGACATATTGATCAGCCTTGTTCACACTGCAGGTCTTAATGCTCAAATCAGTTTAGGAATACGGACTGTTCAAACAACACGTTTACAGGTGACCAAGTCGAAATGTGTGCGTTCAGACAGCAGTCCGACTGCTGACATGGCTACGCCGGTTGTCATAGTAACGACTGGTGTGTGAGCGGTGGTGTAGTCTGATTGGTGGTGGTTCTCCTGCATCCTATCACTCAGAAGTTATGTAGAAAGCTAAGCTGACAACAATGCGTCAACATGGACGTTTCCCAGTTACTTCGACTGTTCAAAATCATAGTTTAAGAATACTTTTAAATTAAAAACAATTATCCAACTTTCAAAACAAATCATTTTTTGGCTTGTCACAGCAGTCAACTAGCTAGTCACAGCTAGCTAGTTGACTGCTGTAACTAGCTAGTTGACTGCTGTGACTAGCTAGTTGACTGCTGTGGCTAGCTAGTTGACTGCTGTGACTAGCTAGTTGACTGCTGTAACTAGCTAGTTGACTGCTGTGACTAGCTAGTTGACTGCTGTGACTAGCTAGTTGACTGCAGTTGGAAAAAGAACAGATTGGAATCAGATGTGCAAATTAATCGGATTTGAGTCCCTTCAAACTGCCAGTGTGAACAGGGCTTCAATCTGTATGTTATCGGCGTTTCTTAATTCGGGTCCTGGAAACACAGAGGACCTGAATAATTTATTGTCTCAGCACTACACACACCTGATTTAAATCTAAAGCTTGATGATGAGTTGATCATTTGAATCAGGTGTGTAGTGCTAGGTCAAAAACAAAAATGTGCACCTCTTTGGGTTCCAAGGACCAGGATGAAGAACTACTGGGTTAGGCTATACAGGTCAAAGTAATGCAGCCATAGTGTCAACATTTATTTACCTAGCTAGCCTATAGTCTAACCCAGAGCCATATTATTTTCTAAATATAAGGCACTGGTTGGTATAGACTAGAGGTTTGTTTATGTTAGCCACTTAGGGAAACGTTGCGAGGTTAGCTACCTGTCTGGGGGTCCTCTCGGATTTACTCCTACACCACTCCCAGTCCGTCAGCTCCATTTTTATGCACTCTACATGCGACAGTCTCCGTTCCGTTCCCTCGAACACCGACGACGTGTCGGTGAGGTTGAGGTCCTGGTCTCTGTGGTTATCGTGAGGAAATTGGAGGCAGTCTGCCAGCGCCAGGGCCTCTCCTCCACCTGCCACTGCCTCGAGAAGCAGATCGCCATGTTCACGCAGTGGGGAGCTGTCCACTGCACGTGGGGTCCTGAACTCCAGCTCGGCCTGCAGGCTCGCGACCCCGGAGCTGTCCAGCACGGCAAGCTGGTTTTCTGTGAAGTCGCAGTTGAAGAAGTTGTAATAGGAAGGTTTCTCGACGGACGGGGTTCGGTGGGGGTTGGTCGCGTGCGATATCTTGTATATTCCGTACCCTTTTTGGAAGGAGAGGTTAAATTCAAACCTCTTCTTTGCTGCGGGAAGAAAATGAAAATGTATAGTGACTTTTGCCCCAAAAATAAATAAACATATTTCATTTAGATCAGTGATTTATTTATTTTTTTCTACGACATTGATGTATGCTTATGTGTTTCAGACCCAAATTATGTTTCATTGTAACAACTGTTGTCGTGTAAATGTGTTAGGTTTAATGTGCAGGTCTATACTGTATGTTATGGGGCATTTACCATAATACTGTGAGTTTGATTCTCGTAGGCATATACTGTAGGCCTAGGTAGCTTATGTTAAAATGTTACGTCGCTTTAGATAAGCGTCTGGGTTTTTCCACTCTGCCCCTCAGCTCACTGGCCCTTTACAATCACAGAGGGCATAGCCTACCGGTGGGCTCACGCTCTGTGTCCCGCGGGCAGTTGATGAAGCACCCGCACGGAAGGTGGATCCAGCGCTCGGAGAGCATGAACACCGGCGTGACCGCAGGCGCCAGCAGGGTCAGGAAGAAGCTCACCGTTTCCAGCGTTTCCAGGTAGGAGCTGCGGACGTTTACAGCATGACGCACGAGCACCAGAGTCTGTGAATGAAAACGGCATGTACTCATCATTAGATTACAACATAGGGTAATGTGGGGTAACTGCCACAGCACACACCGTAATTACAACAGAAACCACCATATGTCACCAAATTTTCCCCAACACTTTCCCTGGCTGTCACTACTCTTGCTCAACAACAAATGTTATCTGTCTCGTCTACATTTTTTAAGTCACTCTAACAAAATGATTCTGAGGTGAGTTGGTCTGGTATCTCCAAATTTAGAACAAAACTTTAGAGCACCTTCCTAATATTCCTAATATTGTGATTTTAATGTTGCTCTTTAATTATTTGTTACTTTTATTTATTATTTTTATTTTTATTTTTTTAAACTGCATCGTTGGTTAAGGGCTTTTCACTGTTGTATTCGGCGCATGTGAAAAATAAAATTTGATTTGATTTGTGCCCTCAAAACAGCCTAAATTTGTCAGGGCATGGACTTCAAAAGGTATCAAAAGCGTTCCACAGGGATGCTGGCCCATGTTGACGGTTGTGTCAAGTTGGCTGGATGTCCTTTGGGTGGTGGACCATTCTTGATACACACGGGAAAGTGTTGCGCGTGAGAAATCCAACAGTGTTGCTGTTCTTGACACAATAAAACCAGTGCACAAACTGTCATACCCTGTTCAAAGGCCCTTAAATATTTTGTCTTGCCCATTCACCTTCAGAATTTCACATGTTTTTATTTTCTTTTAACTAGTCAAGAACAAATTCTTATTTACAATGATGGAACAGTGGGTTAACTGCCTTGTTCAGGTGCAGGACAACAGATTTTTACCTTGGCAGCTCTGGGATTCGATCTAGCAACCTTTCGGTTACTGGCCCAATGCTCTAACCACTAGGCTACCTGCCGCCCCACATACACAATTCATGTCTCAATTGTCTCAAGGCTTAAAAATGTGTATTTAACCTATCTCCTCTTCCATCTACACTGATTGAAGGGGATTTAACTAGCAACATCAATAAGGGATCATAGCTTTCACCTGGATTCACCTGGTCAGTCTATGTCAGGGAAGGAGCAGGTATTCCTAATGTTTTGTACACTCAGTGTATACAATCTTATTAAGGTCAGGCACCACAAACTGAAATTACATTTTTACATTTTTACATTGTTGGTATTTTGGTCCATTAATATTAGTATTTTCAAAAAGTAAACGTAAAAATGTCAAAAAACTTGATTAAAATATGTATTTTCTTTAGTTTATCATACTAACGTCATCAACATTTGTATGAATTTTAACCACTTTATAATGGACATACATCAATCATTTCAAAGCTCACTACATTGAATTACACAGAATTTTAAATGCCTATTTCATAGAAATGTTAGAAACTGAACTATATTTAGTATCTGACTTTAAAGATATGGTGATTGGGTCTAAAAAGGTTTTTGGAGTTTGGTAGTCTTAATTTATTGTACTTGTCTTTTTCCCGAAAGTCAGACTGTTCACACACGCTAACACACTTGTTTCAGCTTCAGGTGCCTCTACATTCACCAAATGTTGTGTGGTTATCCTTAGATATTATTCTCCAAACTTGCTCAGATGGAACTGTTTATATGCTGTCACATTTTTATTCTACATAACCTTTTTATTTGGAAAAAATTTACCAAAAAATACATTTTACGTACACGTCTTTAGTATTTTACAGATAAAAAGTTTTTATCCACAATCTGCTTTGATCAAGTCCAGTCCTGGAGTGTAATTAACACAATGAAACAAAAAATATTTGGGCTAGCTTCATCCAATGTCCAGAAAAATACTCTTGCTTGATATGCAAATATATGCATATGTAATGAGGTATTGCCTTTATTTGCATATTCAAATAAAAATTGTCCGGAATATTGTAATACAAAAAATAATTTTATTTGTGTCTAAATTCACCTGGTAAAAATTGATTGTGATATGATTAAGAAAACAACAATTCCGTATTAGGGTGTGGAGCCTGGCCTTAAATGAATGGGTTATGTTATATATATATTGTTATATATATATTTAGTGTTATATTGCGTTTGTGCACCTCTGAGTGACGTTCTCTCGATTCCCTGGGTCATTTCATGTTTTCATGTGTATCTGAGTTGTTGGCGTTCAAGCAGGCAGAAATCCGTCCGGTATTTACATTTACATTTAAGTCATTTAGCAGACGCTCTTATCCAGAGCGACTTACAAATTGGTACATTCACCTTATGATATCCAGTGTAACAACCACTTTACAATAGTGCATCTAAATCTTTAAGGGAGGGGGGGGGGGGGGGGTTAGAAGGATTACTTTATCCTATCCTAGGTATTCCTTAAAGAGGTGGGGTTTCAGGTGTCTCCGGAAGGTGGTTGTCACGTTCCTGACCTATTTCTGTTAGTTTGTTATATGTGTTAGTTGGTCAGGACGTGAGTTTGGGTGGGCATTCTATGTTTTCTGTTTCTATGTTGGTTTATGGGTTGCCTGGTATGGCTCTTAATTAGAGGCAGGTGTTTGGCGTTCCTCTAATTAAGAGTCATATTTAGGTAGGTGTTTTCACAGTGTTCGTTGTGGGTGATTGTCTCCTGTGTTTGTGTATGTCTTTACGCCACACGGGACTGGTTTCGGTTTGTTTGTTCAGTGTTTTTTATGTGTAGGCTTTTTTCCCTGTTCGTGCGTTCTCGTGTGTTATGTGAGTCCGTCGTTCAGATCTGTCTACACCGTTTATTTGTTTTGTTAGTTTATTAGTCAAGTTCGTGTTTTCGTGTTTTTTCTTTAATAAATCATGTCTACAAACTCAGCTGCATTTTGGTTCAATCCATGTTCCTCCTCTTCGGATGAAGAGGAGGAGGAAAGCCGTTACAGTGGTGATTGACTCCGCTGACCTGGCGTCGTGAGGGAGTTTGTTCCACCATTGGGGTGCCAGAGCAGCGAACAGTTTTGACTGGGCTGAGCGGGAACTGTACTTCCTCAGAGGTAGGGAGGCGAGCAGGCCAGAGGTGGATGAACGCAGTGCCCTTGTTTGGGTGTAGGGCCTGATCAGAGCCTGAAGGTACGGAGGTGCCGTTCCCCTCACAGCTCCGTAGGCAAGCACCATGGTCTTGTAGCGGATGCGAGCTTCAACTGGAAGCCAGTGGAGAGAGCGGAGGAGCGGGGTGACGTGAGAGAACTTGGTAAGGTTGAATACCAGACGGGCTGCGGCGTTCTGGATGAGTTGTAGGGGTTTAATGGCACAGGCAGGGAGCCCAGCCAACAGCGAGTTGCAGTAATCCAGACGGGAGATGACAAGTGCCTGGATTTGGACCTGCGCCGCTTCCTGTGTGAGGCAGGGTCGTACTCTGCGAATGTTGTAGAGCATGAACCTACAGGAATGGGCCACCGCCTTGATGTTAGTTGAGAACGACAGGGTGTTGTCCAGGATCACGCCAACGTTCTTAGCCCTCTGGGAGGAGGACACAATGGAGTTGTCAACCGTGATGGCGAGATCATGGAACGGGCAGTCCTTCCCCGGGAGGAAGAGCAGCTCCGTCTTGCCGAGGTTCAGCTTGAGGTGGTGATCCGTCATCCACACTGATATGTCTGCCAGACATGCAGAGATGACGTAGCACCGTGATAAAGTCTCTCTCACTACACTGGAAGTTAAAAAGAATATGACTTTGAGATTTCTAAAACGTCCATCACGCATGTCAGATTTCAATACTGGCTGATGTTATAACGCAGGAGAATGTATTCTCTCTAATGAGCCATTGATCATATTGTTGCCATATTCCTACCTTGAGAAATGTGTCATTTAACAGAGGGTTTAGCACATATTTCCTGTTTGTCTGTCTCTTTAGTCCAGGGTGCATTGCATAGTGCCGTTGTTAGAGATATTGTAGGATAGGAATTCAATGAATGAAGGAACGTATAAGTTTTGGCAAACTCCAAGCGGGCTGTCATGTACCTTTTACTGAGGAGTGGCTTCCTTCTGGCCACTCTACCATAAAGGCCTGATTGGTGGAGTGCTGCAGAGATGGTTGTCCTTCTGGAAGGTTTTCCCATCTCCACAGAGGAACTCTAGAGCTCTGTCAGAGTGACCATCGCGTTCTTGGTCACCTCCCTGACCAAGGCCCTTCTCCCCCGATTGCTCAGTTTGGCCAGGCGGCCAGCTCTAGGAAGAGTCTTGGTGGTTCCAAACTTCTTCCATATAAGAATGATGGAGGCCACTGTGTTCTTGGGGACCTTCAATGCTGCAGAATTGTTTTGGTACCCTTCCCCAGATCCGTGCATCGACACAATCCTGTCTCGGCGCTCTACGGACTATTCCTTCGATCTCAAGGTTTGGTTTTTGTCTCTGACATTCACTGTCAAATGTGGGACCTTACATAGACAGGTGTGAGCCTTTCCAAATCATGTCCAATCAATTGAATTTACCACAGGTGGACTCCAATCAAGCTGTAGAAACATCTCAAGGATAATCAATGGAAACAGAATGCACCCGAACTCAATTTCGAGTCTCATAGCAAAGGGTCTGAATAGTTATGTAAATAAGGTATTTCTGTTTTGAATTTTGAATATATTTAAGAAATCTTTTCTAAAAACCTGTCTTCACTTTATCATTATTGGGTATTGTGATGTCCTTATGGGGTATTGTGATGTCATTATTGGGTATTGTGATGTCCTTATGGGGTATTGTGATGTCATTATGGGGTATTGTGATGTCATTATGGGGTATTGTGTATTGAATGATGAGGGACAAACGTAACCCATTTAATCCACTTCCCAAAAGGGAAGGGGTATGAATACTTTCCGAATGCACAGTATATACTATAATATTATAATATAATAATATATAATAATTTATAATATAATTGGATGCAGTCTATCACAGTGCCATCCGTTTTGTCACCAAAGCCCCATATACTACCCACCACTGCGACCTGTACGCTCTCATTGGCTGGCCCTCGCTTCATACTCGACGCCAAACCCACTGGCTCCAGGTCATCTACAAGACCCTGCTAGGTAAAGTCCCCCCTTATCTCAGCTCGCTGGTCACCATAGCAGCACCCACCTGTAGCACGCGCTCCAGCAGGTATATCTCTGGTCACCCCCAAAACCAATTCTTCCTCTGGCCGCCTCTCCTTCCAGTTCTCTGCTGCCAAATACTGGAACGAACTACAAAAATCTCTGAAACTGGAAACACTTATCTCCCTCACTAGCTTTAAGCACCAGCTGTCAGAGCAGCTCACAGATTACTGCACCTGTACATAGCCCATCTATAATTAAGCCCAAACAACTACTCCCCCCCTTACTGTATTTATTTATTTATTTTTTGCTCCTTTGCACCCCATTATTTCTATCTCTACTTTGCACATTCTTCCACAGCAAATCTACCATTCCAATGTTTTACTTCCTATATTGTATTTACTTCGCCACCATCACCTTTTTTTTGCCTTTACCTCCCTTATCTCACCTCATTTGCTCACATTGTATATAGACTTATTTTTCTACTGTATTATTGACTGTATGTTTGTTTTACTCCATGTGTAACTCTGTGTTGTTGTATGTGTCGAACTGCTTTCCTTTATCTTGGCCAGGTCGCAATTGTAAATGAGAACTTGTTCTCAACTTGCCTACCTGGTTAAAAATAAAGGTGAAATAAAAAATAAATATACCTTTAGGGGAGCCTAAAGATAAAAAATACACTTGTTTAGAGATATAAATTGCAACTCGTTTTTAATAAAGCAGTCAAATTTAAGGTGAGTGTGTTGGGGGCAATAACAGTGAGATGTGCAATGCCATTTTGTGGGGCTAGTTACCCCACCTTACCCTACATGTTTTATAGAGTAGGGAGACGGCCTATTCATCTTGGCATCGCAGGACTAAGAAAATACACTGTATATAATGCAATTGCATTATTAAACCCCACATGAACACCTATTTGTTATAGGAGCATACATAGCCTTTCTATGATTTGATATTTTTTTTAATCTACACATTTTAGCATCTCTAGGCCACTCACCATCATCGGCATCCACAAGACAACTCTCACCACCGCTAGGATCATGGAGAAGCGCTTTTGTGCAAAGAACACCGGGGATTCCCAGTTACAGATGGTACCATCATCCCTCAGTACACGATCAGAGTCCGGGTTTGAACAGGTATATGTTTCCACTTTGTCCCGCACCCCTAACCCTTTCCTCAAACCAACCGGACTCAGCTCGTTGTAGGTACTGAAACTTCTGTCCAAGCTGTCCCGAGAGAAGGACGGGAGGTCGCAGAGAGGCGCAGACCCGTCCCCTCTCAGATCCCTGGCCATATCCAAGTAGCTCGGGTAGAGCGTCCTCTGTGGCTCTCTGGAACACAGGAGCTGGTAGGTGAGAGGAACGAAGAAGAACACCAATCCACAGAAACACACGGAGTACAAAGAAAAAAGGAGCAGAATGTAAAAACCTCGTCTCTCCGGGAAGCAGCCGAGAGAGAGCGGAGTGAAACTCCCCCAGCCGCACAGGGGTAGTACACTGACGGCCAGGCTGACTACCCACACCCCTATTATCGCCAACATCACCCTCAACGGCCGAGGGCTTCCTTCTCGCTTGGTAACGTAAAAGGTGTAGGCTGCGATAAGGCAAGCCTTCATATTGCTGGAGAGTCCTTGGAACACATAGAGAAGTCCCGACAAAGTGCATATGGTCACCGACCCTCCCTCTCCATCTCTCTCCCACTGCATGAGCATAAAGAGGGAGAGAGGTATCACGCTGAGCAGGTCGTCCACGGACATCGAAGCCACGATGAGCCACAGGATAGTTTTCCACCTCATCCGAATGAAAAAGAAGAGAGAATACACACTTCCCAAGAAGGTAAGAGCGGCGATGGCGACGCACAAGCCGAAGAGAAGCAGGCTCATCTGTCTTTGCGCCTCGGTGAGGTCCGTCCTCTCGTAGCTCGAGGTGAAAAGGCTGCTGTTGTTCGGTGACGGGGAGCTGAGAGTCGAGGACATTTTCATTTAGGTAACTTTGTCGACCTGGCTTGTGTTATATATATATATATATATATATATATATATATAAATATGTATATAAACTTTGAGCCAATGCCAAAATGTTACTAGAGTTCTAACGGTACACATAGGCTAGACTACATCCCTGGTGAGTCACTCTGATAGGCTATATTTCAGCAGTCCAGTTGGATATATCTTGGATACATAACGGAAAGTAGCTTCCAGAATAGGACACCAGTGCACTTTAGACGCGTACTGGAGGAGATAGATGGCGAGGCTCCTCGAGGATGATGCTCCGCGATTTATGTACAAAAACCCAGTGCGTACTGCACTTTACAAACCTCACGCTGTCGTCACTGTCTTTTCTTTCAATGGCAGAAGGGTAGGCTGGTGTGTAATACTAATAACTTTATACAAGTGTTCATCGTTCCAAGTGTTTAATGGACATGTGTTTCTTGCATATGCCCACAGGGAGTGGGGTCACGGCCAGGGTCACCATTGTCTAGCGCACCTGGAACATTTGGGGGGGGGGGGGGGGGGGTTAAGTGCCTTGCTCAAGGACACATCAACAGATTGCTCACGTTGTCAGCTCAAGGATTCAAACCAATGACCTTTCAGTTATTGGCAGAACGTTCTAACCTCGAGGCTAGCTGCCGTGTGTGTGTGTGTGTGTGTGTGTGAGAGCTCCGGTTTCGAGGGTTGCGTGTTCAATCCCGATACTAGGCACTAGTTTTTAATAGTTTAGTTTGAACCCTCTCCCAACCCTTTACCATTCTGAATTCATGATCTGTTTCAGACAGTACAGATTGGACGCAAACACACTCCATAATGCTGCTGGGTGGTTCCCTCTGTCATGTCTCAGACTACACACACTCCATAATGCTACAGGGTGGTTCCCTCTGTCATGTCTCAGACTACACACACACTCCATAATGCTGCTGGGTGGTTCCCTCTGTCATGTCTCAGACTACACACACACTCCATACTGCTGCTGGGTGGTTCCCTCTGTCATGTCTCAGACTACACACACACTCCATAATGCTGCCAGTGGTTCCCTCTGCCTTGTAATTTGTTTTATTTAACCTTTTTTTTAACTAAGCAAGTCAGTTAAGAACATATTCTTATTTACAATGATGGCCTACTGTCCGCCTACCGGGGAACAGTGGGTTAACTGCCTTGTTCAGAAGCAGAACAACAGATTTTTACCTTGGCAGCTCGGGGATTCGATCCAGCAACTTTTCGGTTAATGGCCCAACACTCTAACCACTAGGCTCCCTGCCACCTCAGGTGATGGTGTGGTGATGGTGATGGTGTGGTGATGGTGTGGTGATGGTGTTGATGGTGATGGTGTGGTGATGGTGATGATGGTGGTGTGTGGTGATGGTGATGGTGTGGTGATGGTGATATGGTGGTGTGTGGTGATGGTGATGATGGTGGTGTGTGGTGATGGTGATGGTGTGGTGATGGTGGTGTGTGGTGATGGTGTGGTGATGGTGGTGTGTGGTGATGGTGTGGTGATGGTGTTGTGTGGTGATGGTGTGGTGATGGTGGTGTGTGGTGATGGTGTGGTGATGGTGTTGTGTGTTGATGGTGATGGTGTGGTGATGGTGGTGTGTGGTGATGGTGTGGTGATGGTGTGGTGATGGTATGGTGGTGATGGTGTTGTGTGGTGATGGTGTTGTGGTGATGGTGATGGTGTGGTGATGGTGATGGTGTGGTGATGGTGGTGTGTGGTGATGGTGTGGTGATGGTGGTGATGGTGTGGTGATGGTGATGGTGTGGTGATGGTGGTATGTGGTGATGGTGTGGTGATGGTGGTGTGTGTGTGGGCCACCGTACGTCTGTGAATAATGTGATTGGGAGAACCAAAGAGAGCACATGGACAGACAGGCTTCCTTCACTTCAGCCAATTTCACCCTGTAAGCATTTACAGCACCCTACATGGGCCTTAATGCAGCTAGGAGGTAAAGGGTTTAATAACATGTAATACATCTGGGAGATAAAGAGGTTAACATGTAATGCAGCTAGGAGATAAAGAGTTTAATAAAATGTAATACAGCTAGGAGATAAAGAGTTTAATAACATGTAATACAGCTAGGAGATAAAGAGTTTAATAACATGTAATACAGCTAGGAGATAAAGAGTTTAATAACATGTAATACAGCTAGGAGATAAAGAGTTTAACATGTAATGCAGCTAGGAGATAAAGAGTTTAATAAAATGTAATACAGCTAGGAGATAAAGAGTTTAATAACATGTAATACAGCTAGGAGATAAAGAGTATAATAACAAGTAATACAGCTAGGAGATAAAGAGTTTAATAACATGTAATGCAGCTAGGAGATAAAGAGTTTAATAACATGTAATAGAGCTAGGAGATAAAGAGGTTAACATGTAATGCAGCTAGGAGATAAAGAGTTTAATAACATGTAATACAGCTAGGGGATAAAGAGGTTAACATGTAATGCAGCTAGGAGATAAAGAGTTTAATAACATGTAATACAGCTAGGAGATAAAGAGGTTAACATGTAATGCAGCTAGGAGATAAAGAGTTTAATAACATGTAATACAGCTAGGAGATAAAGAGGTTAACATGTAATGCAGCTAGGAGATAAAGAGTTTAATAACATGTAATACAGCTAGGAGATAAAGAGTTTAACATGTAATGCAGCTAGGAGATAAAGAGTTTAATAAAATGTAATACAGCTAGGAGATAAAGAGTTTAATAACATGTAATACAGCTAGGAGATAAAGAGTTTAATAACATGTAATACAGCTAGGAGATAAAGAGTTTAATAACATGTAATACAGCTAGGAGATAAAGAGTTTAACATGTAATGCAGCTAGGAGATAAAGAGTTTAATAACATGTAATGCAGCTAGGAGATAAAGAGGTTAACATTTAATGCAGCTAGGAGATAAAGAGGTTAACATGTAATAGAGCTAGGAGATAAAGAGGTTAACATCTAATGCAGCTAGGAGATAAAGGGTTTAATAACATGTAATGCAGCTGGGAGATAAAGAGGTTAACATGTAATAGAGCTAGGAGATAAAGAGGTTAACATTTAATGCAGCTAGGAGATAAAGAGTTTAACATGTAATAGAGCTAGGAGATAAAGAGGTTAACATTTAATACATCTAGGAGATAATGAGGTTAACATCTAATGCAGCTGGGAGATAAAGAGGTTAACATGTAATGCAGCTAGGAGATAAAGAGTTTAATAACATGTAATACAGCTAGGAGATAAAGAGTTTAATAACATGTAATACATCTGGATGATAAAGAGGTTAACATGTAATACAGCTAGGAGATAAAGAGGTTAACATGTAATACAGCTAGGAGATAAAGAGGTTAACATGTAATACAGCTAGGAGATAAAGAGTTTAATACGATTTAATTGGAGACCGTCTCAATTCCAATTGGAAAACACACCACGGATGGGTCACCTCATCACCTCGTCTCCTGCTAGTGATCGGGCTGGGTGGACCAGATTAACCAGGCTGGGTGGACCAGATTATCCAGGCTGGGTGGACCAGATTAACCAGGCTGGGTGGACCAGATTAACCAGGCTGGGTGGACCAGATTAACCAGGCTGGGAGGACCAGATTAACCAGGCTGGGTGGACCAGATTAACCAGGCTGGGAGGACCAGATTAACCAGGCTGGGATGACCAGATTAACCAGGCTGGGAGGACCAGATTAACCAGGCTGGGTGGACCAGATTAACCGGGCTGGGTGGACCAGATTAACCAGGCTGGGAGGACCAGATTAACCAGGCTGGGTGGACCAGATTAACCAGGCTGGGTGGACCAGATTAACCAGGCTGGGAGGACCAGATTAACCAGGCTGGGTGGACCAGATTAACCAGGCTGGGTGGACCAGATTAACCAGGCTGGGAGGACCAGATTAACCAGGCTGGGAGGACCAGATTAACCAGGCTGGGTGGACCAGATTAACCGGGCTGGGTGGACCAGATTAACCAGGCTGGGAGGACCAGATTAACCAGGCTGGGTGGACCAGATTAACCAGGCTGGGTGGACCAGATTAACCAGGCTGGGAGGACCAGATTAACCAGGCTGGGATGACCAGATTAACCAGGCTGGGAGGACCAGATTAACCAGGCTGGGTGGACCAGATTAACCAGGCTGGGTTGACCAGATTAGCCGGGCTGGGTGGACCAGATTAACCGGGCTGGGTGGAACAGATTAACCGGGCTGGGTTGACCAGGTTAACCAGGCTGGGTGGACCAGGTTAACCGGGCTGGGTTGCCCAGATTAACCAGGCTGGGTGGACCAGATTAACCAGGCTGGGTGGACCAGATTAACCAGGCTGGGTTGACCAGATTAACCAGGCTGGGTTAACCAGATTAACCAGGCTGGGATGACCAGATTAACCAGGCTGGGTGGACCAGATTAACCAGGCTGGGTGGATCATATTAACCAGGCTGGGGGGACCAGATTAACCAGGCTGGGAGGACCAGATTAACCAGGCTGGGTGGACCAGATTAACCAGGCTGGGTGGACCAGATTAACCAGGCTGGGAGGACCAGATTAACCAGGCTGGGATGACCAGATTAACCAGGCTGGGAGGACCAGATTAACCAGGCTGGGATGACCAGATTAACCAGGCTGGGAGGACCAGATTAACCAGGCTGGGTGGACCAGATTAACCAGGCTGGGTAGACCAGATTAACCGGGCTGGGTGGACCAGATTAACCGGGCTGGGTGGAACAGATTAACCGGGCTGGGTGGAACAGATTAACCGGGCTGGGTGGACCAGGTTAACCGGGCTGGGTTGCCCAGATTAACCATGCTGGGTGGACCAGATTAACCACGCTGGGTGGACCAGATTAACCAGGCTGGGTTGACCAGATTAACCAGGCTGGGTTAACCAGATTAACCAGGCTGGGAGAACCAGATTAACCGGGCTGGGTGGACCAGATTAACCAGGCTGGGAGGACCAGATTAACCAGGCTGGGTGGACCAGATTAACCAGGCTGGTTGGAACAGATTAACCGGGCTGGGTGGACCAGATTAACCGGGCTGGGTGGACCAGATTAACCGGGCTGGTTGGACTAGATTAACCCGGCTGGGTGGAACAGATTAACCAGGCTGGGTGGACCAGATTAACCAGGCTGGGAGGACCAGATTAACCGGGCTGGTTGGACCAGATTAACCGGGCTGGGTGGACCAGATTAACCGGGCTGGGAGGACCAGATTAACCAGGCTGGGTGGACCAGATTAACCGGGCTGGGTGGACTAGATTAACCGGGCTGGGTGGATCAGATTAACCAGGCTGGGTGGACCAGATTAACCGGGCTGGGTGGACCAGATTAACCGGGCTGGGTGGACCAGATTAACCGGGCTGGTTGGACTAGATTAACCGGGCTGGGTGGAACAGATTAACCAGGCTGGGTGGACCAGATTAACCAGGCTGGGTGGACCAGATTAACCGGGCTGGGTTGACCAGATTACCCGGGCTGGGTGGACCAGATTAACCGGGCTGGGTGGATCATATTAACCAGGCTGGTGGATCAGATTAACCGGGCTGGGTGGAACAGATTAACCAGGCTGGGTGGACCAGATTAACCGCGCTGGGTGGACCAGATTAACCGGGCTGGGTGGACCAGATTAACCAGGCTGGGTTGACCAGATTAACCGGGCTGGGAGAACCAGATTAACCGGGCTGGGAGAACCAGATTAACCGGGCTGGGTGGACCAGATTAACCAGGCTGGGAGGACCAGATTAACCAGGCTGGGTGGACCAGATTAACCAGGCTGGTTGGAACAGATTAACCGGGCTGGGTGGACCAGATTAACCGGGCTGGGTGGAACAGATTAACCGGGCTGGGTGGAACAGATTAACCGGGCTGGGTGGACCAGATTAACCGGGCTGGGTGGAACAGATTAACCGGGCTGGGTGGAACAGATTAACCGGGCTGGGTGGACCAGATTAACCGGGCTGGGTGGATCATATTAACCAGGCTGGGTGGACCAGATTATTCGGGCTGGGTGGAACAGATTAACCGGGCTGGGTGGACCAGATTAACCGGGCTGGGTGGACCAGATTAACCGGGCTGGGAGGACCAGATTAACCGGGCTGGGTGGACCAGATTAACCAGGCTGGGTGGAACAGATTAACCAGGCTGGATGGACCAGATTAACCAGGCTGGGTGGATCATATTAACCAGGCTGGGTGGAACAGATTAACCAGGCTGGGTGGACCAGATTAACCGGGCTGGGTGGATCATATTAACCAGGCTGGGTGGACCAGATTAACCAGGCTGGGTGGAACAGATTAACCGGGCTGGGTGGACCAGATTAACCGGGCTGGGTGGAACAGATTAACCGGGCTGGGTGGACCAGATTAACCGGGCTGGGTGGACCAGATTAACCGGGCTGGGTGGAACAGATTAACCGGGCTGGGTGGAACAGATTAACCGGGCTGGGTGGACCAGATTAACCGGGCTGGGTGGATCATATTAACCAGGCTGGGTGGACCAGATTAACCGGGCTGGGAGGACCAGATTAACCGGGCTGGGTGGACCAGATTAACCGGGCTGGGTTGGAACAGATTAACCAGGCTGGGTGGACCAGATTAACCGGGCTGGGTGGATCATATTAACCAGGCTGGGTGGACCAGATTAACCGGGCTGGGTGGATCATATTAACCGGGCTGGGTGGACCAGATTAACCGGGCTGGGTGGAACAGATTAACCAGGCTGGGTGGACCAGATTAACCGGGCTGGGTGGATCATATTAACCAGGCTGGGTGGACCAGATTAACCGGGCTGGTTGGAACAGATTAACCGGGCTGGGTTGACCAGATTAACCGGGCTGGGTGGATCAGAATAACCGGGCTGGGAGGACCAGATTAACCGGGCTGGGTGGACCAGGTTAACCGGTAGGTTCAGTAAGATAACTAACCCATTGAAAATAGTTTACGTAAGGCAGCCTTGACAGAGACATGTACAAAGAAGAAGGACTGTAACCGGTTGTTTTTTGAGGAGGGAGGATAAGAGTGACTGGTTGTTTTTTGAGGAGGGAGGAAAAGAGTGACTGGTTGGTTTTTGAGGATGGAGGATAAGAGTGACTGGTTGGTTTTTGAGAAGGGAGATTAAGAGTGACTGGTTGGTTTTTGAGAAGGGAGGATAAGAGTGACTGATTGGCTTTTGAGGAGGGAGGATAAGAGTGACCTGTTGGTTTTTTAGGAGGGAGGATAAGAGTGACTGGTTGGTTTTTGAGGATGGAGGATAAGAGTGACTGGTTGGTTTTTGAGGAGGGAGGATAAGAGTGACCGGTTGGTTTTTGAAGAGGGAGGATAAGAGTGACTGGTTGTATAAAGAGTATGTTTCCAAGGCAGCAGTTACACAACAGATCACAACAGATCACAGCACAACACAACACAACACAACGCATCACAACACAACAGATCACAACAGATCACAGCACAACACAACACAACACAACGCATCACAACACAACAGATCACAACACAACGCATCACAACACAACAGATCACAACACAACAGATCACAACGCATCACAACACAACAGATCACAACACAACAGATCACAACGCATCACAACACAACACAACACAACAGATCACAACACAACAGATCACAACACAACACAACACAACACAACAGATCACACCACAACAGATCACAACGCATCACAACACAACACAACACATCACAACACAACACAACAGATCACAACACAACAGATCACAACGCATCACAACGCATCACAACACAACAGATCACAACACAACAGATCACAACGCATCACAACACAACAGATCACAACAGATCACAACACAACACAACAGATCACAACACAACACAACAGATCACAACACAACACATCACAACACAACACAACAGATCACAACACAACAGATCACAACGCATCACAACACAACAGATCACAACACAACAGATCACAACGCATCACAACACAACAGATCACAACACAACACAACAGATCACAACACAACAGATCACAACACAACACAACAGATCACAACACAACACAACACATCACAACACAACAGATCACAACACAACAGATCACAACACAACAGATCACAACACAACACATCACAACACAACGCATCACAACACAACAGATCACAACACAACAGATCACAACGCATCACAACACAACAGATCACAACACAACAGATCACAACGCATCACAACACAACAGATCAGATCACAACAGATCACAACACAACGCATCACAACACAACGCATCACAACACAACGCAACACAACAGATCACAACACAACCTCTGGAATGTTTGTCTTGGTCCTGTGTCCAAGGACGACCAGCGAAATGAATAGCGGTGTGTGTGTGTGTGTGTGTGTGTGTGTGTGTGTGTGTGTGTGTGTGTGTGTGTGTGTGTGTGTGTGTGTGTGTGTGTGTGTGTGTGTGTGTGTGTGTGTGTGTGTGTGTGAGAGAGAAGCCTCATCCTGTCATGTCTTGTGTATTTCATGGTCTTGACAGCCTCTCTCTAGGCTGCACAGTAAACCCCTGCCTAACAGATATACGTTTCATTTTCTGCCTGTTAACACTTCATATAGAAATGACTACGCGACACAGCTTTCGTTTCGTACATCCCGTACAGAACTTTATTGCAGAAATACAGAAATACAGTTTGATAATTTGCTATCATTGTTTTCTATGTTGTGTGCACGCTTCATAGTTTACGTGGTAACAGTCATTGGTATAATTTAACTCATTCTTCTACTTTTATAATTTAACCATTTTCATTCTCAAGGAAATAGTCACAGTTGAATGTAATGTCTTGTTGACCTCCCTGTCTCAACAGTCTAACCGGTACCACGTCTGCAGCATTGATTCTGTGGTGTTCTGGTAAAGGAGGTCAGAGAGAGAGACCGACACAGAGAGAGAGAGAGAGAGAGAGAGAGAGAGAGAGAGAGAGAGAGAGAGAGAGAGAGAGAGAGACCGACACAGAGAGAGAGAGAGAGAGAGAGAGAGAGAGAGACACAGAGAGAGAGAGAGAGAGACAGAAAGACAGACCCAGAGAGCGAGACAGACAAAGAGACAGACAGAGGGAGGGAGAGAGAGACAGACAAAGACAGACACAGTGGGAGGGAGAGACATACAGAGGGAGGGAGTGACAGGCAGAGATAGACAGAGATAGACAGGGAGGGAGAGACATACAGAGACAGACACAGAGGGAGAGACAGACAGAGACAGACAAAAAGAGAGACACAGAGGGACAGACAGACAGACAGACAGACAGACAGACAGACAGACAGACAGACAGAAAGAGGGAGAGACAGACAGAGGGAGAGACAGACAGAGGGAGAGACAGACAGAGGGAGAGACAGACAGAGGGAGAGACAGACAGAGGGAGAGACAGACAGAGGGAGAGACAGACAGAGGGAGACGGACAGAGGGAGACAGACAGAGAAGGAGACAGACAGAGGGAGACAGACAGATGGACACACAGACAGATGGACACACAGACAAAGGGAGACACATACAGAGGGAGACACATACAGAGGGAGACACATACAGAGGGAGACACAGACAGAGGGAGACACAGACAGAGGGAGACAGACAGAGAGGGAGACACAGACAGAGGGAGACACAGACAGAGGGAGACACAGACAGAGGGAGACACAGACAGAGGGAGACACAGACAGAGGGAGACACAGACAGAGGGAGACACAGACAGAGGGAGACACAGACAGAGGGAGACAGACAGAGAAGGAGACAGACAGAGAAGGAGACAGACAGAGAAGGAGACAGACAGAGAAGGAGACAGACAGAGAAGGAGACAGACAAAGGGAGAGACAGAGGGAGAGACAGACAGAGAAGGAAACAGACAGAGGAGACAGTCAGAGCGAGAGACAGACAGAGGTAGACACAGACAGAGGGAGACAGACAGAGAAGGAGACAGACAGAGAAGGAGACAGACAAAGGGAGAGACAGAGGGAGAGACAGACAGAGAAGGAAACAGACAGAAGAGACAGACAGAGCGAGAGACAGACAGAGGGAGAGATAGAGAGAAGGAGAGACAGAGAGGTTGGTTTTTCTGTTAGTAACATTAGTAAGTGTGTTGTCCTGAAGGAGAACTAGAGAGAGAGCAGTGTTCGTCAGATCTTATCACATCATGAAACACACTGAAGGTCTGTATAGCTCCTGGGAGAAAGTTTGAGAAACAGAGATGGAGAAGAGGGAGAGAGGGGGGAGGGATAAATAAGACCCTTAAAGGAAAAATCCACCCAAAACCAGTAATTCCTTTAATTTACAGTGTTAAATAACACTAATATGTAAGAATAATATATTATTTTGTTTCATACTGATGTTATAATAAGGTGGGTAGCAACATGGACAATCCTTGTGGAAATCTGTTGCAGCTCAAGTCGACTACAAACCCACAATGCAATGCTCTTTCTATGGGCTGGCTGGCTAGCTAAGTAGCTAGCTAGCTAGCTAGAAAACGTAGTCTATTTGGAGCTAGTGTTAGGATTTATGTTTATGCACTATAGGCTGTTAGCATATTAGTTGAAGGTGAATGATGTTTTGTTGCACACACACACACAATACAGAGGGGGTAGGTGTGTAAGAACTGACCACCACAGGCCATAAAAGCTGTGGACAGTCTGGAGAGGGGAGGGGTGCATCTCTCTAGACCAACCAGGAGTTTAGAATACTGGACAATACCATATTAGGAACTATTTCAGTGAATGGTCGAGGGGGACACCAGATGGAGCTGCTCTACCCAACAACCAGATGTGAAGAAGGAAAACGCCAAGGGGCTTGGACAAGTTTGGGGGCCCACAAAGGAGGAGCAAGAGTATGAACCATGCTAAACCTCTACTATGATAGGCCAACTGGACGAGTTGAGAATAAACATGTCATAGTATAAAACTACTATTTTGAGTACATTCCACAGTTCTCTGATCTACCCTGCGCGGAGATCCAGTGAACCCGTATATACGAAAATTGCATTTACCATTTATCGTTTGAGTTTAATTAAAATACTTAAAATATATTCGGTGACTATGAATCACATTTTGTCCTGATGCCAGATTTGATCTGACACAAATCTCTTTCACTAGCTCATAAACCGAACATTAGTACAAATCTCTTTCACTAGCTCATAAACCGAACATTAGTACAAATCTCTTTCACTAGCTCATAAACCGAACATTAGTACAAATCTCTTTCACTAGCTCATAAACCGAACATTAGTACAAATCTATTTCACTAGCTCATAAACCGAACATTAGTACAAATCTCTTTCACTAGCTCATAAACCGAACATTAGTACAAATCTATTTCACTAGCTCATAAACCGAACATTAGTACAAATCTCTTTCACTAGCTCATAAACCGAACATTGGTACAAATCTCTTTCACTAGCTCATAAACCGAACATTAGTACAAATCTCTTTCACTAGCTCATAAACCGAACATTAGTACAAATCTATTTCACTAGCTCATAAACCGAACATTAGTACAAATCTCTTTCACTAGCTCATAAACCGAACATTAGTACAAATCTCTTTCACTAGCTCATAAACCGAACATTAGTACAAATCTATTTCACTAGCTCATAAACCGAACATTAGTACAAATCTATTTCACTAGCTCATAAACCGAACATTAGTACAAATCTATTTCACTAGCTCATAAACCGAACATTAGTACAAATCTATTTCGTCAACAAGAAGTACACCATTACATGTCTTTTCTGAGATGTGAAAGAGATTTAACTTGCTATATATAATATCGTATAGCTTTGGAATCGTGACATTATGTACGTTCCAGGAAAACAGGCACGTTTCTCGACGTATACATTGACTTTTAGAAGGGATTGCTTGACTTTTAGCTTAGCAACCACGTGACGCTGCATGACAACGTGAACGCGATTGGTCGACAGTCTGGTGGGTGGGGCGTTAAACGTTCCTTCATTCATTGAATTCCTATCTCCTTTCTATAATATCTCTGACAATGGCCCCATGCAATGCACCGTGGACTTAAGAGACAGACAAACAGGAAATATGTGCTGAACCCTCTGTTAAATGACACATTTCTCCAGGTAGGAATATGGCAACAATATGATCAATGGCTCAGTAGAGAGAATACATTCTCCCGAGTTATGACATCAGCCAGTATTGAAATCTGACAGGCGTGATGGACGTTTTAGAAATCTCAAAGTCATATTCCTTTTAACTTCCAGTGTAGTGAGAGAGACTTTATCACGGTGCTACGTCATACCGGACGGATTTCTGCCTGCTTGAACGCCAACAACTCAGATACACATGAAAACATGAAATGACCCAGGGAATCGAGAGAACGTCACTCAGAGGCGCACAAACGCAATATAACATAAAAAAATGGGTGAACATCTCCTTTAAGTGCTTCAGACACCCTAACACATTCTGTGGTGACAGCAGAGGATGGCTGCAGAATACCTAATGCAGACATTACAAAGAGAGAGATGGGGAGAGAGGGAAGGGAAGGGAGGGCAGGGAGGAGAGAAGAGACGGGGAGAGAGGGAAGGGAGGAGAGAAGAGACGGGGAGGGAGGGAAGGGAGGAGAGAAGAGACGGGGAGGGAGGGAAGGGAGGAGAGAAGAGACAGGGAGGGAGGGAAGGGAGGAGAGAAGAGACAGGGAGGGAGGGAAGGGAGGAGAGAAGAGACGGAGAGGGGCGGGAAGGGAGGAGAGAAGAGACAGGGAGGGAGGGAAGGGAGGGAGGAGAGAAGAGACGGAGAGGGGCGGGAAGGGAGGAGAGAAGAGATGGGGAGGGGGGGAGGGAGGGAGGAGAGAAGAGATGGGGAGGGAGGGAAGGGAGGAGAGAAGAGATGGGGAGGGAGGGAAGGGAGGAGAGAAGAGATGGGGAGGGAGGGGAGGGAGGAGAGAAGAGACGGGGAGGGAGGGGAGGGAGGAGAGAAGAGACGGGGAGAGAGGGAAGGGAGGAGAGAAGAGACAGGGAGGGAGGGAAGGGAGGAGAGAAGAGATGGGGAGGGAGGGAAGGGAGGAGAGAAGAGATGGGGAGGGAGGGGAGGGAGGAGAGAAGAGACGGGGAGGGGGGGAGGGAGGAGAGAAGAGACGGGGAGGGAGGGGAGGGAGGAGAGAAGAGACGGGGAGGGGGGGAGGGAGGAGAGAAGAGACGGGGAGGGAGGGAAGGGAGGAGAGAAGAGATGGGGAGGGAGGGGAGGGAGGAGAGAAGAGACGGGGAGGGGGGGAGGGAGGAGAGAAGAGACGGGGAGGGGGGGAGGGAGGAGAGAAGAGACGGGGAGGGAGGGGAGGGAGGAGAGAAGAGACGGGGAGGTGGGGAGGGAGGAGAGAAGAGACGGGGAGGGAGGGAAGGGAGGAGAGAAGAGACGGGGAGGGAGGGGAGGGAGGAGAGAAGAGATGGGGAGGGAGGGGAGGGAGGTGAGAAGAGATGGGGAGGGAGGGGAGGGGAGGGAAGGGAAGGGAGGAGAGAAGAGATGGGGAGGGAGGGGAGGGAAGGGAGGAGAGAAGAGACGGGGAGGGAGGGGAGGGAGGAGAGAAGAGACGGGGAGGGAGGGGAGGGAGGAGAGAAGAGACGGGGAGGGAGGAGAGAAGAGACGGGAGGGAGGGAAGGGAGGAGAGAAGAGACGGGAGGGAGGGGAGGGAGGAGAGAAGAGACGGGGAGGGAGGGAAGGGAGGAGAGAAGAGACGGGGAGAGAGGGAAGGGAGGAGAGAAGAGACGGGGAGGGAGGGAAGGGAGGAGAGAAGAGACGGGGAGGGAGGGGAGGGAGGAGAGAAGAGACGGGGAGGGGGGGAGGGAGGAGAGAAGAGACGGGGAGGGAGGGAAGGGAGGAGAGAAGAGATGGGGAGGGAGGGGAGGGAGGAGAGAAGAGACGGGGAGGGAGGGGAGGGAGGAGAGAAGAGACGGGGAGAGAGGGAAGGGAGGAGAGAAGAGACAGGGAGGGAGGGAAGGGAGGAGAGAAGAGATGGGGAGGGAGGGAAGGGAGGAGAGAAGAGATGGGGAGGGAGGGGAGGGAGGAGAGAAGAGACGGGGAGGGGGGGAGGGAGGAGAGAAGAGACGGGGAGGGAAAGGAGGGAGGAGAGAAGAGACGGGGAGGGGGGGAGGGAGGAGAGAAGAGACGGGGAGGGAGGGAAGGGAGGAGAGAAGAGATGGGGAGGGAGGGGAGGGAGGAGAGAAGAGACGGGGAGGGGGGGAGGGAGGAGAGAAGAGACGGGGAGGGGGGAGGGAGGAGAGAAGAGACGGGGAGGGAGGGGAGGGAGGAGAGAAGAGACGGGGAGGTGGGGAGGGAGGAGAGAAGAGACGGGGAGGGAGGGAAGGGAGGAGAGAAGAGACGGGGAGGGAGGGGAGGGAGGAGAGAAGAGATGGGGAGGGAGGGGAGGGAGGTGAGAAGAGATGGGGAGGGAGGGGAGGGGAGGGAAGGGAAGGGAGGAGAGAAGAGATGGGGAGGGAGGGGAGGGAAGGGAGGAGAGAAGAGACAGGGAGGGAGGGGAGGGGAGGGAGGAGAGAAGAGGCAGGGAGGGAGGGGAGGAAGGGGAGAAGAGACGGGAGGGAGGGGAGGGAGGAGAGAAGAGACGGGGAGGGAGGGAAGGGAGGAGAGAAGAGACGGGGAGAGAGGGAAGGGAGGAGAGAAGAGACGGGGAGGGAGGGAAGGGAGGAGAGAAGAGACGGGGAGGGAGGGGAGGGAGGAGAGAAGAGACGGGGAGGGGGGGAGGGAGGAGAGAAGAGACGGGGAGGGAGGGAAGGGAGGAGAGAAGAGACGGGGAGGGAGGGGAGGGAGGAGAGAAGAGATGGGGAGGGAGGGGAGGGAGGTGAGAAGAGATAGGGAGGGAGGGGAGGGGAGGGAAGGGAAGGGAGGAGAGAAGAGATGGGGAGGGAGGGGAGGGAAGGGAGGAGAGAAGAGACGGGGAGGGAGGGGAGGGAGGAGAGAAGAGACGGGGAGGGAGGGGAGGGAGGAGAGAAGAGACGGGGAGGGAGGAGAGAAGAGACGGGAGGGAGGGAAGGGAGGAGAGAAGAGACGGGAGGGAGGGGAGGGAGGAGAGAAGAGACGGGGAGGGAGGGAAGGGAGGAGAGAAGAGACCGGGAGAGAGGGGAGGGAGGAGAGAAGAGACGGGGAGGGGGGGAGGAGAGAAGAGACGGGGAGGGAGGGGAGGAGAGAAGAGACGGGGAGGGAGGGGAGGAGAGAAGAGACGGGGAGGGAGGGGAGGGAGGAGAGAAGAGACGGGGAGGGAGGGAAGGGAGGAGAGAAGAGACGGGGAGGGAGGGAAGGGAGGAGAGAAGAGACGGGGAGGGAGGGAAGGGAGGAGAGAAGAGACGGGGAGGGAGGGAAGGGAGGAGAGAAGAGACGGGGAGGGGAGGGAAGGGAGGAGAGACGGGGAGGGGGGGGGGGAGGAGAGAAGAGACGGGGAGGGGAGGGAAGGGAGGAGAGAAGAGACGGGGAGGGAGGGAAGGGAGGAGAGACGGGGAGGGAGGGGAGGGGAGGGGAGGGAGGAGAGACGGGGAGGGAGGGAAGGGAGGAGAGAAGAGACGGGGAGGGAGGGAAGGGAGGAGAGAAGAGACGGGGAGGGGCGGGAAGGGAGGAGAGAAGAGACGGGGAGGGAGGGGAGGGAGGAGAGAAGAGACGGGGAGGGGGGGGAGGGAGGAGAGAAGAGACGGGGAGGGGAGGGAAGGGAGGAGAGACGGGGAGGGAGGGGAGGGGAGGGGAGGGAGGAGAGAAGAGACGGGGAGGGGAGGGAAGGGAGGAGAGACGGGGA
Organism: Salvelinus fontinalis; assembly: GCF_029448725.1. NCBI lineage: Eukaryota > Metazoa > Chordata > Actinopteri > Salmoniformes > Salmonidae > Salvelinus > Salvelinus fontinalis. The sequence continues at coordinate 3,921,173 of NC_074697.1, forward strand.
GGGAGGGGAGGGAGGAGAGAAGAGACGGGGAGGGGAGGGAAGGGAGGAGAGACGGGGAGGGAGGGGAGGGGAGGGGAGGGAGGAGAGACGGGGAGGGAGGGGAGGGGAGGGAGGAGAGAAGAGACGGGGAGGGAGGGGAGGGAGGAGAGACGGGGAGGGAGGGGAGGGGAGGGGAGGGAGGAGAGACGGGGAGGGAGGGGAGGGGAGGGGAGGGAGGAGAGAAGAGACGGGGAGGGAGGAGAGACGGGGAGGGAGGGGAGGGGAGGGGAGGGAGGAGAGAAGAGACGGGGAGGGAGGGGAGGGAGGAGAGAATAGACGGGGAGAGAGGGAGGGAGGAGAGAAGAGACGGGGAGGGAGGGGAGGGAGGAGAGAAGAGACGGGGAGGGAGGGGAGGGAGGAGAGAAGAGACGGGGAGGGAGGGGAGGGAGGAGAGAAGAGACGGGGAGAGAGGGAGGGAGGAGAGAAGAGACGGGGAGGGAGGGGAGGGGAGGGAGGAGAGAAGAGGCAGGGATGGAGGGGAGGGGAGGGAGGAGAGAAGAGACAGGGAGGGAGGGGAGGGGAGGGAGGAGAGTAGAGGCAGGGAGGGAGGGGAGGAAGGGAGGAGAGACGAGACGGGGAGGGAGGGAGGGGAGGGAGGAGAGACGAGACGGGGAGGGAGGGAGGAGAGAAGAGGCAGGGAGGGAGGGAGGAGAGAAGAGGCATACAACTGGGGTGGGCAGGGAAAGAGGGAGGAGAAATGAGTGGCAGGGAGGGAGGGAGAGAGAAGTAAGTGGAAAGAGAGATACAGCGTCATTAAATCAATGGTAGGTCCATTGTCTCTTTAAGACAAACCTCTGATATAAAAATGGAACACTTCCATTTCAGATGTCAGAAGTTAACTTCTTGACGCACAGATCCCGCTACCGGGATCATTTATCAACAACAACCGCTAAACTGCAGAGCGCCAAATTAAAAAAAAATCCCCAAAATATTTATAATCATGAAATCACAAGTGAAATATATCAAAACACAGTTTAGCTTGTTGTTAATCCACCTATCGTGTCAGATTTTGAAAATATGTTTTACAGCGAAAGCAATCCAAGCGTTTGTGAGTTTATCAATTACTAGACAAAACAGTAAGAACAGCTAGCCGCAAATTTGCTTGGTCACGAAAGTCAGAAAAGCAATACAATTAATCGCTTACCTTTGATAATCTTCGGATGTTTGTACTCACGAGACTCCCAGTTACACAATAAATGTTATTTTTGTTTGATAAAGATTAGTTTTATAACCAAAAACCGCCATTTGGTTTGCGCATTATGTTCAGAAGACCACAGGCTCGTTCCGTTCTTAAAAGGCAGACGAAAATTCCAAAAAGTATCCGTAATGTTCGTAGAAACATGTCAAACGTTTTTTATAATCAATCCCCAGGTTGTTTTTAACATACATAATCGAGAATATTTTCAACGGACGGTAAACTATTCAATACTATAGAGAAAGAAAATGTCGAGCTACAACTCTCCCGCGCATGAACTAATCAAAGGACACCTGACACGTTTTGATAAATCTCGCTCATTTTTCAAAATAAAAGCCTGAAACTATGTCTAAAGCCTGGTCAGAGCCTGAGGAAGCCATTGGAAAAGGAAACTGGTTGATACCCCTTTAAATGGAGGAGGGGCAGGCAATGAAACAGGGATTTTTCCAAATAAAAGTTCTGTTATACTCACAGACCATATTTTGACAGTTTCGGGAAACTTTGGAGTGTTTTCTATCCTAATCTGTAAATTATATGCATATTCTACGATCTGGGCCTGAGAAATAGTCAGTTTACCTTGGGAACGTTATTATTCCAAACATAAAAATTCTGCACCTTAGCTGAAAGAAGTTTTAAGCATGTCCCAGTTTAGGTCACCTAGTAGCACGAGCTCAGAAGATAGATGGGGGGGGCAATCAATTCACATATGGTATTCAGGGCACAGCTGGGGGCAGAGGGTGGTCTATAGCAAGCGGCAACAGTGAGAGACTTGTTTCTGGAAAGGTGGATTTAGTAATGTTATCCAGTGCTTTATTCCCATCTAAACCTGCATGAACAGATGTGACAAACATCTGGGTAAAGTGATGAAGTTGAATTGTTTGGTAGTTGTGCTGTGTTCTTGCTGCTACCTCGTGGAGTCAGGAGAGCTGACTGAAGGGTCACGGATTCAGGAGAGCTGACTGAAGGGTCACGGAGTCAGGAGAGCTCATTGAAGGGTCACGGAGTCAGGAGAGCTGATTGAAGGTTCAAGGAGTCAGGAGAGCTAATTGAAGGGTCACGGAGTCAGGAGAGATGATTGAAGGTTCAAGGAGTCAGGAGAGCTCATTGAAGGGTCACGGAGTCAGGAGAGCTGATTGAAGGTTCAAGGAGTCAGGAGAGCTAATTGAAGGGTCACAGAGTCAGGAGAGATGATTGAAGGTCCAAGGAGTCAGGAGAGATGATTGAAGGTTCAAGGAGTCAGGAGAGCTCATTGAAGGGTCACAGAGTCAGGAGAGCTCATTGAAGGGTCACTGATTCAGGAGAGCTGATTGAAGGGTCACGGAGTCAGGAGAGATGACTGAAGAGTAATGGAGTCAGGAGAGATGACTGAAGAGTCACGGATTTAGGAGAGATGACTGAAGAGTCACGGATTCAGCAGAGATGACTGAAGGGTCACTGAGTCAGGAGAGCTAATTGAAGAGTAATGGAGTCAGGAGAGATGACTGAAGAGTAATGGAGTCAGGAGAGATGACTGAAGAGTCACGGATTCAGGAGAGATGACTGAAGAGTAATGGAGTCAGGAGAGATGACTGAAGAGTCACGGAGTCAGGAGAGATGACTGAAGAGTAATGGAGTCAGGAGAGATGACTGAAGAGTCACGGATTCAGGAGAGATGACTGAAGAGTAATGGAGTCAGGAGAGATGACTGAAGAGTCAGGAGAGCTGACTGAAGAGTAATGGAGTCAGGAGAGATGACTGAAGAGTCAGGAGAGCTGACTGAAGAGTAATGGAGTCAGGAGAGATGACTGAAGAGTCAGGAGAGCTGACCGAAGAGTAATGGAGTCAGGAGAGATGACTGAAGAGTCACGGATTCAGGAGAGATGACTGAAGAGTAATGGAGTCAGGAGAGATGACTGAAGAGTCACGGATTCAGGAGAGCTGACTGAAGAGTAATGGAGTCAGGAGAGATGACTGAAGAGTCACGGATTCAGGAGAGCTAACTGAAGGGTCCAGATGTCCAGTCTTTTAGACCGTAGATGTCCAGTCTTTTAGAATGTCTTTACCTAGTATGAAGAGGATTAACAACACATTGTATGCCTGAACAATGACTCAAAACACATACTGATACTCATGCACAAACACACAATATTTAAGCAATTGAATATACTGGGAACATGTTAAGGCATGCAACGGTAACATGACATGCAATATTCTGCTTTTGTTCTATGCAGTATTATATTTCGCAGCTGTCTTTGTTTGAGCCTGAAGGAAATGTGAATGTGATATAGTGGTAGGTTCTGGGAAAAGGGTGGGAGCGAAGAGTTAGGTAAATTTTTATTAAGGTGACAATGTCTGTGTGGTAAATATTCCGGTAGATTGTGGTTGCAACGCCCCAGGAACAAGCAAAGATTGATTGACACATCATTCTTATTGTTTTCCATTTTGCCTTTCCCTCTTTTGTGACTACACATTATATAAGGTCCTGCAAACAGTCATTTGTTGTACTGGTAATCACTGCTTCAGCTCAGAATGAAACACACCATCATTCTCTTACTGGCTTGTATGCTGCTCTGCATTGGTAATATATTGTACATCTTTCATTTGGTTAGTTATATGTGTAATAAGACAATTGTGTTACTTTCAGACTTAGGTTCAAATACCTGTGTAATTAAAAGTATTTGTTATTTAAATACTTATATTCTGTACATTTGAGTATTTTCAAATAATATCGGTGCCGAATAAACTTCATAAATTAGAAGTATTTGAAAGTATATTCAAAACATTTCCTATAAATATCCTACTATTTGAAACAATTCTCAAATACTTGTTTCCAAATACATGATCTCAAATAACACTAGGACCAAACAGACCTGGGTTCAAATATATTTAAATATTTACATAATTTAAATATTTGTATATTTGAGTATTTTGTAATACATGCCAAGACGTTTCACTTGTATATTCTAAATAATCATATCCAAATTTTTAAATTGAAATGTATGTGAATTGTGAAAGTAATTACAATAATTTAAATATTATTTGAACCCAGGTCTGGTTACTTTACGTGAATGATTCTTGTAGCCGTCTCTTTTTCAGCAGCTCATGCTCTGCAGTGCTTCACCTGTAAAGATCCAGCAGACCCCAACTGCTCAGAACCAACCCTGGAGACATGCAGTGATGGACAAGCGTGTTCCACAAATTCCAGCAGCTCTCTGCAATCCTCCGGTAAGATTAAACGTATCATTTTATCTAGCCAGAGAAAACCTCTGAGACTGCAGTTGACTATTTGCGTGAATAATTTACATTGTACATTTGAATGGACATAGTAAGTAGTATTAACTTGTCACATGTTTTGAAATATCCCCTTTGTTTGACTTTTGACATTGTAGTTGTTAATGCCAGAGGACGCATCCATTTTAGCATTTGGGGTGTTGATATTGATATCCGCTGGGGAGAAGACCGTACAGCAACCGACCCCAATGTTGGTAAGTTAAAACTCTAAAAATATGTGACTGGAATTGTTTTTATTGATTATGTTTTCATTAATTATTATAAGAAGTGAGTTAGTACCTTCAGAAACGGTTCACACCCCTTGACTTTTTCCACATTTTGATGTGTTACAGCCTGAATTTAAAATGGATTAAAAAATCCCCGAGCTGACAAGGTACAAATCTGTCGTTCTGCCCCTGAACAAGGCAGTTAACCCACTGTTCCTAGGCCGTCATTGAAAATAAGAGTTTGTTCTTAACTGACTTGCCTAGTTAACTAAAGGTTAAAAATGTAAGTCGCTCTGGATAAGAGCTTCTGCTAAATGACTTAAATGTAAAATGTAAATGTTGAGTTTTCACCCACAGTTATTTGGAGGTTTTCCAATGCCTCACTAAGAAGAGCACCTATTAGTAGATGGGTAAAAAAGCAGACAATGAATATCTCTTTGAGCTTGGTGAAGAACTTACTTACACTTTGGATGGTGTATCAATACACCCAGTCACTACAAAGATACAGGTGTCTTTCCTAACTCAGTTGCCGGAGAGGAAGGAAACTGCTTAGGGATTTCACCATGAGGCCAATGGTGACTGTCAAACAGTTACAGAGTTTGATGGCTGTGATAGGAGAAAACTGAGGATGGATCAACAACATTGAAGTTACTAATTGACAGAGTTAAAAGAAGGAAGCCTGTACAGAATACAAAAAATAATCCAAAACATTTTTGCAGCATGGCACTAAAGAAATACTGTAAAAAATTTGACAAAGCAATTCACTTTTTGTCCTGCATACAAAGTGAAATGTTTGGGGCAAATCCAATACAACACATTACTGAATATCATTTTCCATATTTTCAAGCATAGTGGTGGCTGCATCATGTTCTGGGTATGCTTGTCTCGTAACGTTGTATTGATTAATGTGACGACTGCTGCTCAGCGAATTATTAACGGTTTATAATTACGTGATTAAATTAATCAGGTAATTATTAACTCATTAACCTGTCTTTCAGTTTCAAACTCAAGTATCAATGAGAGGATCGTGAAGGGATGCATGGATGACCATTTTTGTCAGTCAAGCCCCAAAATGTCTTTGAATATCGGTTTCCATCAATTCACTTCTTCATGCTGCAACTCATCTGGCTGCAACAGTGACACTTTCTCTGGTAAATATTCTTCTGAACTTTGACCTCCATTGTTCTTTGTTGAATGACAATATTTTTTGTTGTTGTTGTCTGATCCTTACTCGAGTTGTCCTGTTGTTTCTCCAGACGACCCCCACAATGGACTTCAATGTTTTTCTTGCACTGATCCTGAAGATGAGGTTTGCGATCAGGCTGTGACCTGCCAGGGAGTTCAAGATCACTGTCTTAACGACACAGGTACGATACATGCAATTCATGTTTGTGTTTGGTTGTGTTCATGCTACACTTTGGTCCTTGTGTATTACATACACTTGTAAGAAATGTTAGGTTTATTTGAATTATCTCTGTAAATTTCATTCATATTGTATTGTTTTTGACAATATTTTTGATCTAATGTAATATTTTCTCTGTAGTGACAGCTAGTAATGGTCGGTCTGTGACACTTCGAGGCTGTGTCTCCAGGAATATGTGTGGTTCCAGTTCTGACTCCGGTTCTGACTCCGGTTCTGACTCTGGTTCTGTGTCCTGCTGTGAGGGAAGTCTCTGCAACAGAAACAGGGCTATGAATGCCGCTCAGCCTGTAGCACTTACAGTCCTCGCTCTACTAGTTGGGATAACAACCACCACACTACTACAATCAGTCAGTCAATGAATATCTTGATTTGGGGTTTCTTGAGGATTTGTATATTTTCTCATGAGGATTGGTTACGTGGGCATCTGCTTCTGGGGCTATCACACTCTGTGTTGTCCAAAGTGTAACAACTTTGTCACTCCCTGACCCACTAGAGTACTGTGGGATCTGTTGCTTGTTGCTCATCAGAAGGCTGCTGAATATAACAATTCTGACAACAACAAAAAAGACTACTTGATGGTGTTGGTAGTGGACAGAAATTCTTCTGAAATGTTGCATTTCATTTATTAAACTTGGAGGTTGTGTTAAGTGAAGAAATGATGGGTGAGCGAACATTCTTTTAATCTAGCCTATTAGGCCAATACATAAGGATACAATCTTTGCTTTCTTCTTTTCTTGCTCTTTGTGTTCTAAGCCGGGTTACTGTAAAACTCTTTGTGTTCTAAGCCGGGTTACTGTAAAGCTCTTTGTGGTCTAGGTCAGGTTACTGTAAAGTTCTTTGTGACAACTGTTGATGTAAAAGGGACTTACATTTTATTGATTGATGAATTAACAAATGTACATCAACACTGTCATTTAATCAAACATGTTAGTAAATAACAATAAACATTCATACTACTTACGTTCTGTCTTTTTCCTCTGTTGTGTATCGTGTTAAGATTTGATAATTACTCCCGTCAACATCACACAACATAGACTTGATAATACATCCCACCAAAACATATATCAAATTTGCCCGTAAAAGACGACAACATTTCCGCCATCAGAGACACAGCTATGATTTGATTATGATCTGGCACCCACACAGACACACACGTCACTGTGGACATGTTTAACTATACCTGTGGGGATCAGAAGTCCCCGCAAGAATAGTAAGCGGACCAAAATTTGACCTACTGGGGACATTTTGTTGGTTCCCACAAGCTCAAATGCTATTTCTAGGGGGCTTAGCGTTAAGGTTAGAATTAGCTTTAGGGTTAGGAGCCAGGGTAAGGTTTAGGGTAAGGGTTAGGGTAAAGGTTAGGGTAGGGTAGGGTACAGGTTTGGGTTAGGTTTAGGGTTAGGGTAAGTGTACAGGTTAGAGTTAGGGTAGGGTACAGGTTAGGGAAAATAGGATTTTGAATGGGACTGAATTGTATGTCCCCACTAGGTCGGCTGCGCAAGACTGTGTGTGTGTGTCTTGCTCATTTGAGCTTTTAAGTGAGATTGCATAAACCCAGGCTCCTCCATTCCACCTCGTCCCTATTCCAGAATAATATCAAGAGGAAACCGAGAGCTCAGAGGTGCCACCCTTAATGCCATCCTTAAGTAGGGGATCACAGCCTGCTCATTAAAGATAAAGCACTCTGAGAACCCAGTTGTCTGTATGGATGGGGACAGTATATCCTGAGAGAGACAGGATTCTGTGAAACAGAGTATGTTATTGTCCCTGATGTCTCTCTGGAAGGAGATCCTCGCCCTGAGCTTGTCCAGGGACTGAACATTAGCGAGTAATATACTCTGAAGCAGTGGATGGTGTGCACGCCCCCTGACTTGGACTAAACTCTGAATAGCTCTTGGAAGAGCCCCTGTGATAAGTTAAATTGCCTTGGGGGGTACAAACAAAGGATCAAATTCAGGAAAGTCGCATTTCTGATCGAAATGCTTGTGAGTTACTGCTGCTCTGATATCCCAAAGTTATTTTCCAGCTGCTAATAATGTAAGAAATAACACAAAAACATTGTTCACATCACTGACAATCTGAAATTGTCCATCCACACAGACAGTGTGGTGAATAAGGCTCAACAGCACCTCTTCAACCTCAGGAGGCTGAAGAAAGTCAGCTTGGCCCCTAACACCCGTACACACTTTTACAGATGCACCATTGAGAGCATCCTGTCGGGCTGTATCACCGCAACTGCACCAACCAACCGCACCAACCGCACCAACCGCAGGTCTCTCCAGAGGGTGGTGCGGTCTGCACAACGCATCACCGGGGGCACACTGCCTGCCCTCCAGGACATCTATAGCACCCGTTGTAACAGGAAGGACAAGATCATCAAGGACCTCAGCCACCCGAGCCACTGCCTGTTCATCTCACTATCATCCAGAAGGCGAGGTCAGTACAGTACAGGTGCATCAAAGCTGGGACAGAGAGACTGAAAAACAGCTTCTATCTCAAGGCCATCAGACTATTAAAATAGATATTACTAGCTGGCCTCCACCCAGTACCCTGCACTGAACTTAGTCACTGTCATTAGCCGGCTACCACCCGGTTACTCAACCCTGCACCCTAGAGGCTGCTGCGCTATGTACATGGAACACTGGTCACTTTAATAATCATACAGTAAAAGTTAAAGGTTTGAACACACATACTCATTCAAGGGTTGTAGAATACATTGCACATTGTAGAATAATAATGAAGACATCAAAACTTTGAAATTACACACATGGAATTATGTAGTAACCAATTTTTTTTTAAACAAATCAAAATATATTTGAGATTTGAGATTCTTCAAAGTAGCCATCCTTTGCCTTGATGACAGCTTTGCAAACTCCTAACATTCTCTCAACCAGCTTCACCTGGAATGCTTTACCAACAGTTTTGAAGGAGTTCCCACATATGCTGAACACTTGTTGGCTGCTTTTCCTTCACTCTGCGGTCCAAGTCATCTCAAACCATCTCAATTGGGTTGAGGTCGGGTGATTGTGGAGGCCAGATCATCTGATGCAGCACTCCATCATTCTCCTTGGTCAAATAGTCCTTATACAGTCTGGAGGTGTGTTTTAGGTCATTGTCCTGTTGAAAAACGAATTATCCATATAGAACATGTGTGTCTGTGTGCTCAATGTCCGTGAGTGTGTGGTGTGTGTCTGTGTGCTCATTGTCTGTAAGCGTGTGTGTCTGTGTGCTCAGTGTCCGTGAGTGTGTGTGTCTGTGTGCTCATTGTCCGTGAGTGTGTGTGTCTGTGTGCTCGGTGTCCGTGAGTGTGTGTGTCTGTGTGCTCAGTGTCCGTAAGTGTGTGTGTATGTGTGGTCAGTGTTCGTGAGTGTGTGTGTATGTGTGGTCAGTGTCCGTAAGTGTGTGTGTATGTGTGGTCAGTGTCCGTAAGTGTGTGTGTATGTGTGGTCAGTGTCCATAAGTGTGTGTGTATGTGTGGTCAGTGTCCGTGAGTGTGTGTGTATGTGTGGTCAGTGTCCGTGAGTGTGTGTGTATGTGTGGTCAGTGTCCGTGAGTGTGTGTGTATGTGTGGTCAGTGTCCGTAAGTGTGTGTGTATGTGTGGTCAGTGTCCGTGAGTGTGTGTGTATGTGTGGTCAGTGTCCGTGAGTGTGTGTGTCTGTGTGTGAGAAAGAGAAAGAGGGAAGTTGTCTGCGTTTAAAGATATGTTTGCATATAATGCATATATTACAACAAAATGTTTTGACCTTATTGTTCATTTCGGTGTTCGACAGGTTTTTTTCTACTGTTCGCGGACACACTTTTTTTTTTAAAGGCAAGTCGAAGTTCAGTACCTGAAGTCCACGCCTCTACGTCAGCGATTGGTAAACAGTACTATTCCTTGTAGGAGTGGGAACTATGGACGCGATTCTACAATGAAGTGTTTGTTGTCATTCAAAGGGAGGCGACTAGTTTTCATGCACATTTTTCCACTTGAGAAATACTGCACCAAACATCTTAGTTAGACGTGAAATTGCGTAACTAATACCTCCACGTCAAAATGAATTACTGTTTTCTTAATTTATCTTTATCTTAATAAATTCCGCCTATTTTGAGGAAGGGTTCCTGGGTAGGTTGTTGCTACGGTATCTCAAGAAGGAAAAACAACAATAACTTGTTCAAATTTTTCAAGCGAATGTCATTGGGGAATATGCAAGCACAGACGTTTGTTTGACCTAGTCGAGTTCTGCTGGAAGCAACCTGAACATACGCATGTGGACACCTGAAGTGTGGTGCAAAGGTCAAACTCCAAGGTCACAGTCAAAATGACGCATCAGCACTTGTTTGCTTCCTGGTTGACTGCGGGAGAAGGACGCACGCACGCACGCACGCACGCACGCACGCACGCACGCACGCACACACACACACACACACACACACACACACACACACACACACACACACACACACACACACACACACACACACACGTAGCCTAACGGTTAAAGTGTTGGGCCAGTAACCGAATGGTTGCTTGTTCGAATCCCCGAGTCGACAAGGTGAAAAAAAACTGTCGATGTGTCCTTGAGCAAAGCACTTAACCCTAATTTCCCCATGACTGACCCTGGCCGTGACCCCACTCTCTGGGGGGGTTTCAGGGAGAGTTGGGATATATATATAAAAAAAAACATTTATAATTAACACATGCAAATGCATACACACTTGTACATGTGTGAAATCGAATAAACACAAAACAAATAATTATATTTTTATAACACACAGACTTTCCTAGATGAGAGCTGACACTAGAGGGGGCTGTTGGTCTTGTGGATCAATCCTGTGAGCTGGTTTTACACTGAGGTTCAATCAAATCAATACAATGAAAAATAGTAACACAAGAGGAATACAATACACAATAATGGAGCGGTGTGCAGCTAAATACAGGAAGTACCAGTACCAGATCAATGTGGAGCTATATACAGGAAGTACCAGTACCAGATCAATGTGGAGCTATATACAGGAAGTACCAGTACCAGATCAATGTGGAGCTATATACAGGAAGTACCAGTACCAGATCAGTGTGGAGCTATATACAGGAAGTACCAGTACCAGATCAGTGTGGAGCTATATACAGGAAGTACCAGATCAATGTGGAGCTATATACAGGGAGCACCAGTATCAGATCAATGTGGAGCTATATACAGGAAGTACCAGTACCAGATCAGTGTGGAGCTATATACAGGAAGTACCAGATCAATGTGGAGCTATATACAGGAAGTACCAGTACCAGATCAGTGTGGAGCTATATACAGGAAGTACCAGTACCAGATCAATGTGGAGCTATATACAGGAAGTACCAGTACCAGATCAGTGTGGAGCTATATACAGGGAGTACCAGTATCAGATTAATGTGGAGCTATATACAGGAAGTACCAGTACCAGATTAATGTGCAACTATATACAGGGAGTACCAGTACCAGATCAATGTGGAGCTATATACAGGGAGTACCAGTACCAGATCAATGTGCAGGGGTATGAGGAATTTGAGGTAGAAATGTACATGAAGGCAGGGTAAAGTGACTAGGCATCAGGATAGGTACTAATACGATAATTGAGGTAGATATGTACATGAAGGCAGGGTAAAGTGACTAGACATCAGGATAGATAATAATAGTAAAATTAAGAACAGAGTAGCAGCAGCAAATCATGAGTGTGTGTGTGTGTGTGTGTGTGTGTGTGTGTGTGTGTGTGTGTGTGTGTGTGTGTGTGTGTGTGTGTGTGTGTGTGTGTGTGTGTGTGTGTGTGTGTGTGTGTGTGTGTGTGTGTGTGTGTGTGTGTCAGTATGCATGTGTGCGTATGTAGTGTATGTGCATGTGTGTGGGTTTGTGTGAAAGTGTCAGTTTAGTGTGTGTGAGTGTGTATATAGGGTGTATATATAGTCTAGTGAGTGTGTATACTAGTGAGTGTGTATATATAGTCTAGTGAGTGTGTATATATAGTCTAGTGAGTGTGTATATATAGTCTAGTGAGTGTGTATACTAGTGAGTGTGTATATATAGTGTAGTGAGTGTGTATATATAGTCTAGTGAGTGTGTATACTAGTGAGTGTGTATATATAGTCTAGTGAGTGTGTATATATAGTCTAGTGAGTGTGTATATATAGTCTAGTGAGTGTGTATATATAGTCTAGTGAGTGTGTATATATAGTCTAGTGACTGCATCGGGTCAATGCAAATTGTCCAGGTAACTATTTCATTAGCTATTAATGAATCTTTTGCTATTTAGCAGCCTTATGGCTTGATAGTAGAAGCTGTCTCGGAGCTTGTTGGTCAGAGAACCGACGCTCCGGTAACAGACGGAGCAGTCTATGACTAGGGTGGCTGAAGTGGACATTTTTCAGGCCTTCCTCTAACACCGGCTGATATAAAGGTTCTGGGTGGCAGGGAGGATGGCCACAGTGACGTACCACCCTCTGTAACACTTTGTGGTCGAGGGTGATGCATTTGTCATACCAAGCGGTGATGCAGTCAGTCAAGATGCTCTCGATGGTGCAGCTGTAGACATTTTTGAGGATCCGAGGGCCCACGCCAAATCTTTTCAGCCTCCCGAGTCAATGTGAACTAGAATCTCTCGACCCGCTACACTACAGCCCCGTCAATGTGAACTAGAATCTCTCGACCCGCTCCACTACAGCCCCGTCAATGTGAACTAGAATCTCTCGACCCGCTCCACTACAGCCCCGTCAATGTGAACTAGAATCTCTCGACCCGCTCCACTACAGCCCCGTCAATGTGAACTAGAATCTCTCGACCCGCTCCACTACAGCCCCGTCAATGTGAACTAGAATCTCTCGACCCGCTCCACTACAGCCCCGTCAATGTGAACTAGAATCTCTCGACCCGCTCCACTACAGCCCCGTCAATGTGAACTAGAATCTCTCGACCCGCTCCACTACAGCCCCGTCAATGTGAACTAGAATCTCTCGACCCGCTCCACTACAGCCCCGTCAATGTGAACTAGAATCTCTCGACCCGCTCCACTACAGCCCCGTCAATGTGAACTAGAATCTCTCGACCCGCTCCACTACAGCCCCGTCAATGTGAACTAGAATCTCTCGACCCGCTCCACTACAGCCCCGTCAATGTGAACTAGAATCTCTCGACCTGCTCCACTACATCCCCGTCAATGTGAACTAGAATCTCTCGACCCGCTCCACTACAGCCCCGTCAATGTGAACTAGAATCTCTCGACCCGCTCCACTACATCCCCGTCAATGTGAACTAGAATCTCTCGACCCGCTCCACTACATCCCAGTCAATGTGAACTAGAATCTCTCGACCCGCTCCACTACAGCCCCGTCAATGTGAACTAGAATCTCTCGACCCGCTCCACTACAGCCCCGCCAATGTGATTGGGGGCGTCCCCTCTTTCTCCTGTAGTCTCAACCCGCTCCCCTACAGCCCCGTCAATGTGAACTGGGGCGTCCCCCCCTTTCTCCTGTAGTCCACGATCAGCTCCTTGGTCTTACTGACGTTGAGGGAGAGGCAGAGGAAGTTAATAACTTCCTGTTAGACTGGTGTTCAAACCATGTGACCTTCTGTTACACAGAGACTGATAACTGCCTGGAGACAGAGTGATATGCAGCTAAGACCTGTCATTTAGATACACCGTCTAGATCACAATCACTTCTTGAGTTTTAGGGATACTGCATTTTTCCTTATTCTCAAAAACCATTGAAAATGCTTAAACTGGGTGAAGACATTAACACTGATAAAGAATGTTCTAAGAGGGATTTTTAGATTAAAAATTGAAACTGGGTCGAGGGATAGCAACCTATCGTCTAGCTAGCCTATCATTTCCTCACGGGATAGATTTCTGACCAGCCCCCCCCCCCCCCCCCCCCCCCCCCGCATAAACAATCCGCTTCAGAAGCATCACTGATCACCATAATGAATTCCTTCTGCGCTCCCTGCTTAATGGAATCAATTACCATGACAAGAGAAAGCAAACATCAGATGGAAACAACAAACGCTGACACTCAAGAGCACAGAGTGCTGAACGCTAGACAGGGAAGAAGACACAGCAGAATTAAAGATCATTGAAATTCTAGCAGAGAGTCGTCCCCCCCCCCGAGACACTAACATGTAAATTCTGTCCTAGCTGCCCAATAATAGGATTCTATTCTATGTTGAGAAACTGGACACGGATCACTTTCTCATGCAGGATCAATGAGGGGTAGAGGACATAAGAGAAGAGAGGAAATGAAAAAAGGATTTTAAGGACCATCTGTTGAGCTCACAATGTGGTGTGTGTGTGTGTGTGTGTGTGTGTGTGTGTGTGTGTGTGTGTGTGTGTGTGTGTGTGTGTGTGTGTGTGTGTGTGTGTGTGTGTGTGTATCGTTGTGTTTACATATCGCTGTATGTGGTCTCTCCTCTTTAATCATCAAAAAATGATTCATTAGCACACATGTGCACCTGGTGCTATCCTTCTCCTCGGGGTGCATTAGCCCCGTGACAACTGTACACAAACACAAACAGTAGCTAGCGTAGACACTGGGTCCCTGTCACAACACAGCTGACTGCTAGTCCTGCCTATGTAACGGATGTGAAATGGCTAGCTAGTTAGCGGGTACGCGCTAGTAGCATTTCAATCAGTTACGTCACTTGCTCTGAGACTTTAAGTAGGGTTGCCCCTTGCTCTGCAAGGGCCGCGGCTTTTGTGGAGCGATGGGTAACGACGCTTCGTGGGTGTCAGTTGTTGATGTGTGCAGAGGTTCCCTGGTTCGCGCCCGTGTCGGGGCGAGGGGACGACGTAAAGTTAATCTGTTACACCTACTGACTCCTACGGTAACACTGCAGCCATTCAGCACTCTCGGGCAATAGGTTCCAATCAAAGGAGAAATATGAGAATCGTGAACTGAAAACCTCACTCCCTCTGAAAATAGAGAACGAGTAATGAAAACGTTGAAAAAAGCATAATCTAATAAGCATCAGAACATATCGCAAGGCTTGGATTTTAATAAGTCCAACCCAACCCAAAGTAAACAGTGAGTATAGTTACCTCCTAATGCTCCAGAATCATGAGAGGAGATTATCTTAATGACATGGTGTCATCCACACGTTGCCTATTTCAACGATGTCATCCACACGTTGCCTGTTTCAACGATGTCATCCACACGTTGCCTGTTTCAACGATGTCATCCACACGCTGCCTGCTTCAACGATGTCATCCACACGTTGCCTGTTTCAACGATGTCATCCACACGTTGCCCGTTTTAGCGATGTCATCCACACGTTGCCTGTTTCAACGATGTCATCCACACGTTGCCTGTTTCAACGATGTCCTCCACACGTTGCCTGTTTCAGCGATGTCATCCACACGTTGCCTGTTTCAACGATGTCATCCACACGTTGCCTGTTTCAACGATGTCATCCACACGTTGCCTGTTTCAGTGATGTCATCCACACGTTGCCTGTTTCAGCGATGTCATCCACACGTTGCCTGTTTCAACAATGTTATCCACACGCTGCCTGTTTCAACGATGTCATCCACACGTTGCCTGTTTCAGTTAAAGTGCGTCTTTGTTTGTTCTGTATGATTATGAATTTCCTCAGTCAAGAAGAGCAACACAATATACATGCCTTAAAGGGATGATTCTACTTTTATGGATCTCCTTTCTTTTAATGTTATTTACATATACACCCTGTTTAAAATAAATAAATACCAATAAATACTTTTTAAAAGCCCTTTTCGACCAACGGACTACTATTACTGGGAGTTCTGTCCAAAAACACACGCAGTTGGGGAAGTATTTACTTACTCTGTTTAAGAAGAGTTTAATTGTGTGTTCAAAAGCAATGAAACAAAACAGAAAGGTATAAAAATGGTATCCAGCGTGTATGTCAATTCAGAGAGCTTGAATATTTCATGTTTGACCCCTTTTCAAATTTGGAAAATGTTTCCCAACAGGAAGAATTTCAAATAATTGGTTCTCTGCAGGACGTGCTATTAGAAATAAAAATAAATTGCTATAGTTTTCGCTTGGGTGGTTTTACATGAGACAAGGGGGCATCGTATTCTGGTCCTGGGATTTATTTCTGGCAATAATTCAGTCTTATCAATCACTCTCCATCTGTTTACCACATTCTGTCCTCTACCTTCCTCTCTCTTTCTCTCTCTCTCTCTCTCTCTCTCTCTCTCTCTCTCTCTCTCTCTCTCTCTCTCTCTCTCTCTCTCTCTCTCTCTCTCTCTCTCTCTGTCCATCCATCTTTCAAAGAGGGAGAGAGAAGACTGAGGGAGATACTGATTAACTGCAACATCTCTATTACAGAGAGACAAAGTGAGAGAGAGAGATATGAGAGAGAGAACGAGAGAGAAGAAGAGAGAGAGAGAGAGAGAACGAGAGAGAAGAGAGGGAGAGAGAAAGAACGAGAGAGGAGAAGAGAGAGAGAGAGCGTGAATGAATGAATGAATGAACAAATGAGGGAAGGATTCAGAGAGAAGGAGATTGAGACAGAACACCAGAGAGAGGAATGTCCGTGTTGGTCTGGTGGTGAGGTCAGTTTCTCAGCAGGAGAGTAACAAAGCCTCTGATGACTGCAGATATACTCCTCTCTCAGGCAACCGTGGCGGGTAGGAAACCACACAAACAATCACTTAAGATTTGGACAGAGATCTTTCATAAGACATGTTACACAAAGTGCTCTGCGAGAACCTAGAACTAGAGCCCCCAGAAAGCTTCCAGAGAAGTCAATGGGAGGGAACGACTCCTTTGTTAGGCAGAAACTCAGAGAGGAACCAGATCAAACAAACTAATGTGTCACCCTATGAATCACAGTGATGACTGTCAACACCAGTTAACAATGCTCAACCACATGTATATTCCATGAGAAAGAGAGTATCTGGTTGTGAGTCATAGCTAATTAGAATCATCATCATGTCCAAAGTTAAATAAACACAGAGCTTGGGGATTTCTTTTTACAGGCAGTCAACATTTTGCAGAACGTATATATGTCAGCAGCACACTCATGCAGGCAAACGAGCAGCCCAACAAGCTCTCATAGTCTCAATTCAGAATCTAACATTTATACATTAAGGTCAGATGTCGAAAGGTTAAGTTTAGGTATTAATTCCTGAATGGTTAAGGTAAGGGTTAAGGTTTTGGGAAAGGGTTAAAACATTTAGTTTA
The DNA here is from genome assembly GCF_029448725.1 of Salvelinus fontinalis. Lineage (NCBI taxonomy): Eukaryota > Metazoa > Chordata > Actinopteri > Salmoniformes > Salmonidae > Salvelinus > Salvelinus fontinalis. Next base: position 3,938,471 of record NC_074697.1, read on the forward strand.
GGTATTCATTCCTGAATGGTTAAGGTAAGGGTTAAAACATTTAGTTTAGGTATTCATTCCTGAATGGTTAAGGTAAGGGTTAAAACATTTAGTTTAGGCATTCATTCCTGAATGGTTAAGGTAAGGGTTAAAACATTTAGTTTAGGTATTCATTCCTGAATGGTTAAGGTAAGGGTTAAAACATTTAGTTTAGGTATTCATTCCTGAATGGTTAAGGTAAGGGTTAAAACATTTAGTTTAGGTATTCATTCCTGAATGGTTAAGGTAAGGGTTAAAACATTTAGTTTAGGTATTCATTCCTGAATGGTTAAGGTAGGGGTTACAGTTGGGACCTGGGTAAAAAAACAACTAAAAAAACGTTTGCCTATCACTGGGATTGCGATCCTCAGAGTCGGAGCTGACACCCATCAGTCACCCACATCCATAATACCTTAGCAAGCCACAAAACTACTTGATGGTAATAGCACTCACTGTTGCCTCTAGTGGACGGTTTCTCAGTCAACTCCTAGGACTAAAGAACCCACTCTCTGAGAGGCATGTCTGGTCTGTTCCAGGACTAAAGAACCCACTCTCTGAGAGGCATGTCTGGTTTGTTCCAGGACTAAAGAACCCACTCTCTGAGAGGCATGTCTGGTCTGTTCCAGGACTAAAGAACCCGTTTCTCTGAGAGGCATGTCTGGTCTGTTCTAGGACTAAAGAACCCACTCTCTGAGAGGCATGTCTGGTTTGTTCTAGGACTAAAGAACCCACTCTCTGAGAGGCATGTCTGGTTTGTTCCAGGACTAAAGAATCCACTCTCTGAGAGGCATGTCTGGTTTGTTCCAGGACTAAAGAACCCACTCTCTGAGAGGCATGTCTGGTTTGTTCCAGGACTAAAGAATCCACTCTCTGAGAGGCATGTCTGGTTTGTTCCAGGACTAAAGAACCCACTCTCTGAGAGGCATGTCTGGTTTGTTCCAGGACTAAAGAATCCACTCTCTGAGAGGCATGTCTGGTTTGTTCCAGGACTAAAGAACCCACTCTCTGAGAGGCATGGCTGGTTTGTTCTAGGACTAAAGAACCCACTCTCTGAGAGGCATGGCTGGTTTGTTCTAGGACTAAAGAGCCCACTCTCTGAGAGGCATGGCTGGTTTGTTCTAGGACTAAAGAACCCACTCTCTGAGAGGCATGGCTGGTTTGTTCTAGGACTAAAGAGCCCACTCTCTGAGAGGCATGGCTGGTTTGTTCTAGGACTAAAGAACCCACTCTCTGAGAGGCATGGCTGGTTTGTTCCAGGACAAAAGAACCCACTCTCTGAGAGGCATGTCTGGTTTGTTCCAGGACTAAAGAACCCACTCTCTGAGAGGCATGGCTCGTTTGTTCCAGGACTAAAGAACCCACTCTCTGAGAGGCATGTCTGGTTTGTTCTAGGACTAAAGAACCCACTCTCTGAGAGGCATGTCTGGTTTGTTCTAGAACTAAAGAACCCACTCTGAGAGTTATTTCATGCAGCCGTGACAGATGAAATCTTTCAGATTACATTTCCCTGGGTCCGGACCAACACACTCACACACACACACACATAGACACACACACACACACACACTCACACACACACAAACACACACACACACACACACGCACGCACGCACACACACACACACACACACACACACACACACACACACACACACACACACACACACACACACACACACACACACACACACACACACACACACACACACACACACACACACACACACGCCCGCACGCAAACACACACACACACACAAACACACAACCATGTCCACTAATACAATAACACTTATATGACAGTACTTTATATATTACAGTATAAATATATATCAAATGTGTTTATCTATTTATCTATACACTAATTTGCTGTCATCTTTCATAACCCAATCGTCTACATTAATATGTGGGGCATGATGTCTTCCATCTGGGCAGTATGTTCTAAAATACAGCAAAATGAAGAAAATACCACTGTAAGTTATTCAAACCTACAAAATGAGCCAAATACATGTGGGTAACAATTATCACCAAATCGTCGGTTCAATTTCAAAACTTAAAAGTCTAATACTTATGCAGAAACCAAGGTTGTCCCATTTAAATTCTTAATAAGTTCAATAGATTGGGACACAGGAATTGTCCGTAGTGAAATTTGATTCCCAGAAAAGATTGGAATTCAGATTCCCCAACGTTTGGTACACAGAACTATTATCTGTTGCTCAAATGTCAAACCCTTCTCTTCCAGACTCACTGCTGGATCTCTCCCATAGTCTGAGATCAAATGTAGTCTGAAGGAAATCAACTTGACCTCCACATCCTCCAGCCGTTACAGTTTTTTACGATTCCTGACACACTACAATGTAACTTTTCCCACAATTAGCAAAACCTTACACTCAAGGAGCAAAACACAAGGCTAGATTTGCACAACTGTAAGCACATTGTCAGCTTCACACTATTTGCAAAACATTACACACAGTGATTTGCAAAACACAAAACACACTTGTATACATCAGACACAGAAGTATATCATGATGTCACTTCCTTGCAATTCAAAAGCACTGACTGTCAAATAAACACACCTATGAGCCAATCTGTTAAACACAGCCATCAGGTGCACAAACACATGATTGCTAAATTGTAGACACACCAATCAGGTTTAAGCACTATAAAAATGCAGCAGGTAGGTTCACCTGCCTTCAACCAAAATGCCTTCAACCAATATAATCAATGTCACAGGGCAACGTGGGGGTAACATCACCCTTTGCACTGCCATTTCACAGCATGGGGTTGTCCTCCATCATGCCAAAACGGGCCTTTACAACACACCTCACATTCTCTCATTTTTGGACCGATTGCACCACATCGTCACAGCAGGTAATGAAATGCACCAGATGCAATACACGGTCTTCTGGGACAATGTGTCATTCCACCGCTCTGCTTTGGTCCAGAACTGGTTTCAACACCATCCACAGTTGACAGTACTATACCTTCCACCATACTCTCCGTTTCTAAACCCTATCGAAGAGTTTTTCTCTGCATGGCGGTGGAAGGTTTACGATCTCCAGCCCCAGGCTCAGGTACCCCTCATTCAGGCCATGGAGGACGCCTGTGACCAAGTCGACGGCGCAGCTGTGCAAGGATGGATTCGACATTCAAGACGGTTCTTCCCGCGTTGTCTTGCTAATGACAATATTGCTTGTGATGTTGATGAAATTCTCTGGCCAGATCCAGCTAGGCGAAGAGATAATGTATAGTATGTTTACTGTAGTATTTTCTGTACAATATTGTCAGTTTTTTTCTGATAATGTTTTATGTTTGTTGTTGTTGTTATTTACTGTAATTGTAACCTGTACTGGATACAGTATTTTAAGTTTGTCTGTTGTTTGCTGAGCTAACAGTGTTATGCACACTACTGTAGTAGCATGAAAACTGGGACATGTTTTGTTGTGATTCTCCATGTTGACATGTTGACGGATTTGGGTATATGGAGAGAAATAAATGATATTTTCCTCAGTCTGCAGCGTTGGTCTTGTGTAGTGTTTGTATAGTTGCACTTTCTCTGTGTACTTCATTTACAGTACTCTAATCACTGACAATTAGACTTGCTAAAAGTGTTTTAGGTTAGCAACAGCAGTGTGTAACTGGTTCAAAAAGATTGAAGTCATATGAAATGTGTGTGTTTCGTATGGTAACAAAATATCATTTTTATGAAGTCGTGTATAGTTTTGACAAAAGTGTTCCATTTTGCAAATGATCTGAAGTGTTGTGCTACTTTGGTGTAGGGTTGTGCTAATTGTGTGTAGTGTTTTGACAAACCGGGCCCTGTTTTCAAAATTGTGCTTAAACAATTGAAAAAAACTGTAAGGTACCAGTGTGTGAGAAGGGAGTGTGTGTGTGTTTTTGTGTGTATTCATTTTGTATATGAGTGTGCGTGTGTGCGTGTGTGCGTGTGTGTGCGTGTGTGTGTGTGTGTGTGTGTGCGTGAGAGAGAGAGAGAGAGAGAGAGCAGATACCCACTTGCCTGGTCCTGATAGTACTCTGCCAGATTAAGAGGGTAGAGAGGTGGCACTGCCAACATGGGAGAGATGTGTGTGTGTGTGTGTGTGTGTGTGTGTGTGTGTGTGTGTGTGTGTGTGTGTGTATGTGACAGTATGACCTAGCACACAGCGTTCTTTGGGATGAACTTACAGTACTACATTATGGACTATCCAATTGATTGACATGTAGACAGGAGCATAGCGGCAGGAAGTAGTGGGTGCTGAGGGTGATGTAGCACATCCTGAATAATAACACAACCTTTAATAGTCCTGTAACGTCTTTAGAGCGCCGGGGTGGATGTCAGCTTCACTGAATAATATGTTCAGTGAAGGGATGTTATTCGAAAACATAATTGTTAAGGCTGTCGCTCTCCTCATCCTCGGACGAGGTGAGGAGAGAAGGATCTTCAGACCAAAATGCAGCTTCAGGGAAATACGCCATCTTTTTATTTATAAACGACAAAACTGAATAATGATGAAGATGGCAACACGAAAACAAAACAAAACACTTTCAAACTTACAAAATAAGAAAACGACGTAGAACGAAACCTGAACATAAAGTCACATCACTAAACGTAAACTCACGGACAGGAACGTTACATCAAAACACACGAACAGCCAAACAGTCCCGTATGTGAAAATACATCGACAACGACGAAGACATCACAGGAGACAATCACCCACAAACAAACAGTGCGAACGCCCTACCTAAATATGACTCTTAATTAGAGGAAAACGCAAACCACCTGCCTCTAATTAAGAGCCATACCAGGCAACCCATAACCAACATAGAAACAGATAACATAGACTGCCCACCCAAAACACATGCCCTGACCATAAACACATAAAAAACAACATAAAACAGGTCAGGACTGTTACAATAATGTTAACTTTCACTGCTATGCGGATGACACACAGCTGTACATTTCAATGAAACATGGTGAAGCCCCAAAATTGCCCTCGCTAGAAGCCTGTGTTTCAGACATAAGGAAGTGGATGGCTGAAAACGTTCTACTTTTAAACTCGGACAAAACAGAGATGCTTGATGGTTGTAAAGTCGTCTCAAATAAAACTGTGAAGGACCTCGGCGTTACTCTTGACCCTGATCTCTCTTTGACGAACATACCAAGACTGTTTCAAGGACAGCTTTTTTCCATCTACGTAACATTGCAAATATCAGAAATTTTCTTTCCAAAAATTATGCAGAAAAATTAATCCATGCATTTATTACTTCTAGGCTAGACTACTGCAATGCTCTACTTTCCGGCTACCCGGATAAAGCACTAAATAAACTTCAGTTAGTGCTAAATACGGCTGCTAGAATCCAGACTAGAACCAAGAAATTTGATCATATTACTCCAGTGCTAGCTTCCCTACACTGGCTTCCTGTTAAGGCAAGGGCTGATTTCAAGGTTTTACTGTTAACCTATAAAGCGTTACATGGGCTTGCTCCTACCTATCTTTCCGAGTTGGTCCTGCCGTACATACCTACACGTACGCTACGGTCACAAGACGCAGGCCTCCTAATTGTCCCTAGAATGTCTAAGCAAACAGCTGGAGGCAGGGCTTTCTCCTATAGATCTCCATTTTTATGGAATGGTCTGCCTACCCATGTGAGAGACGTAGACTCGGTCTCAACCTTTAAGTCTTTACTGAAGACTTATCTCTTCAGTAGGTCCTATGATTGAGTGTAGTCTGGCCCAGGAGTGTGAAGGTGAACGGAAAGGCTCTGGAGCAACGAACCGCCCTTGCTGTCTCTGCCTGGTCGGTTCCCCTCCACTGGGATTCTCTACCTCTAACCCTATTACAGGGGCTGAGTCACTGGCTTACTGGTGCTCTTTCATGTCGTCCCTAGGAGGGGTGCGTCACTTGAGTGGGTTGAGTTACTGACGTGATCTTCCTGTCTGGGTTGGCGCCCCCCCTTGGTTTGTGCTGTGGTGGAGATCTTTGTGGGCTATACTCGGCCTTGTCTCAGGATTGTAAGTTGGTGGCTGAAGATATCCCTCTAGTGGTGCGGGGGCTGTGCTTTGGCAAAGTGGATGGGGTTATATCCTTCCTGTTTGGCCCTGTCCGGGGGTATCATCGGATGGGGCCACAGTGTCTCCTGACCCCTCCTGTCTCAGCCTCCAGTATTTATGCTGCAGTAGTTTGTGTCGGGGGGCTAGGGACAGTTGGTTATATCTGGAGTACTTCTCCTGTCTTATCCAGTGTCCTGTGTGAATTTAAGTATGCTCTCTAATTCTCTCCTTCTCTCTTTCTTTCTCTCTCTCGGAGGACCTGAGCCCTAGGACCATACGTCAGGACTACTGGGCATGATGACTCCTTGCTGTCCCCAGTCCACCTGGCCTTGCTGCTGTTCCAGTTTCAACTGTTCTGCCTGCAGTTATGGAACCCCTACCTGTCCCAGACCTGCTGTTTTCAACTCTTAATGATCGGCTATGAAAAGCCAACTGACATTTATTCATGATTATTATTTGACCATGCTTGTCATTTATGAACATTTTGAACATCTTGGCATAGTTCTGTTATAATTTCCACCCGGCACAGCCAGAAGAGGACTGGCCACCCCTCATAGCCTGGTTCCTCTCTAGGTTTCTTCCTAGGTTTTGGCCTTTCTAGGGAGTTTTTCCTAGCCACCGTGCTTCTACACCTGCATTGCTTGCTGTTTGGGGTTTTAGGCTGGGTTTCTGTACAGCACTTCGAGATATTAGCTGATGTACGAAGGGCTATATAAAATAAACTTGATTGATTGATAATATACAGTATTGAACATGCCATACCAATAATGGCATTTTAATTAGTTATATGAAGAGTGCCTTGGTCCTCCTTTCTTTTTGATGACCAATTCACCCCTTTAACCAAAGAGCACCTTCTATCTACCAAAATGTACTATAATGTCCCTTAGTAGCGCTTCCCTTCCTCCTCTTTCTACCAGTCGAACATTTGGACACACCTACTCATTCCAGGGTTTTTCTTTATTTTTACTATCTTCTACATTGTAGAATAATAGTTAAGACATCAAAACTATGAAATAACACATGGAAAATATTTATTTTTACTGCTCTATTTTACGTTGGTAGTCAGTTTATAATAACAAAAAGGCACATCAGGGGTCTTGTGGTATATGGCCAATGTACCCCGGCTAAGGGCTGTGTCCAGGCACTCTGCTTTGCGCCATTGTATATTGGCCATATACCACCACCCCCCCGAGGTGCCTTTTACTGCTTAAATAAATAATAATTATTAACAACTGTTAGGAGGACTTCTGACCAACTGATTCTGGACGCTTCCTGTCTCTTCCTGTCGCTTCCTGTTTCAAAATCATACAGCCAATTATATTCTGTTTCTGACCGTGTGTGTGTGTGTGTGTGTGTGTGTGTGTGTGTTTGTATATGTGTGTGCGGCGTGTGTGTTTGCTTGTACAGCCTTTACCTAATGCTTTATCACATGTACTATTGCATCCTACGTCACCTTCATTGTCTTCCGCCGCAATTGTGACGAGAATGAACAAGAAACAGCAATATCAGCCTTTACCCTTCACTATACATAAGAAGAAATACATCATATGATGAAAACCATCATTTTACAGGTTATTACATTCTCTATTACCCCCCATAACAACACTCCATCTCTTTTCTATTCTCAATTACTCCTTTCCTCTTTCCCCCTGTTATTCTCTTCTCTTCTTTGGAGCAGAAACCAGAGGGGGAGGCTGTCTGCCACACGAATCACCGGGGGCATAGTGCCTGCCCTCCAGGACACCTACAGCACCCGATGTCACAGGAAGGCCAAAAAGATCATCAAAGACATCAGCCACCCGAGCCACGGCCTGTTCACCCTGCTATCATCCAGAAGACGAGATCAGTACAGGTGTATCAAAGCTGGGACCGAGAGACTGAAAAACAGCTTCTATCTCAAGGCCATCAGACTGTTTAAATAGCCATCACTAGCCGGCCTCCACCCAGTACCATGCCCTGAACTTAGCCACTTTCACTAGCAGGTTACGACCCGGCTATTCAACCCTGCACCTTAGAGGCTGCTGCCCTATGTACAGAGACATGGAATCACTGGTCACTTTAATAATGGAACACTGGTCACTTTAATAATGGAACATTGGTCACTTTAATAATGGAACACTAGTCACTTTAATTCTGGAACTCTAGTCACTTTAATAATGGAACACTGGACACTTTAATAATGGAACACAGGTCACTTTAATAATGGAACACTGGTCACTACTAATGGAACACTGGTCACTTTAATAATGGAACACTGGTCACTTTAATAATGGAACACTGGTAACTGTAATAATGGAACACTAGTCACTTTAATAATGGAACACTGGTCACTTTAATAATGGAACACTAGTGACTTTAATAATGGAACACTGGCCACTTTAATAATGGAACACTGGTCACTTTAATAATGGAACACTAGTCACTTTAATAATGGAACACTGGTCACTTTAATAATGGAACACTGGTCACTTTAATAATGGAACACTGGACACTTTAATAATGGAACACTAGTCACTTTACTAATGGAACACTAGTCACTTTACTAATGGAACACTGGACACTTTACTAATGGAACACTAGTCACTTTAATAATGTTTACATATTGGTTTACTCATTTCATATTAATAATAATAATAATAACAATAACAACAATAACACTATATTTTAGTTCTCAGTGTTTATTATGATTTTAGTGGCAAAGCAGAATAAAAAAATCTACATATGAGGTAGACTCCCAGCAGAGCCCCAAGTCCAATGGGTTTATCCTCTGGCTTGTTAATGTGTTGACGTTCTCCGTGTCCACAGCCAGAATGATTTAGCAGTACATGGTGATCTAACACTGTTTCCTGTTGTATTCATCAGAGGTGTAGGGAGGATGAAGTCTGTGAATCCAACAAATATTAAAAGATAGAGAGTATCATTATAAAACAATATCAATATAGATCATAACAAGGGACAAACCTTAAATTGAGGAGATCTTTACATTTTTCAGTTAAGTGACTGCACCTGCTGTCCTTTCAAATTTAAATTCAAATGTTTCAGTTAGGCAGTTAGTGTTTTTTCTTCTTGCAGGAACCTAACTAAGGAGGTTCCTCGATGAACCCCAACTCCTATGGGGTTCTTGGAATTAACTTTTAGGGGCCATTTTCAGTGCCAAGAACCTTTTTCGAAGAACCCTTGTTGAACCCCAAATGTTTTGAGTGAGCGGCACAGTATCACTAAGAGCAATGCAAAACATCATTCATCAACTACTAACAACTAAGAAATAGTAGCCCAGACTTGTGTATATTGTGCAGCAATGTGGTTTTAAAAGTGGGCTATGTGTCCAGTGTGACAACTTTGACATTCCTCGATTAAATTCATGTCTGCATGTGTAAGATGCATGTGTGAAGTCTGTGATTGTTCTGTTATAAAGACCAGGCAGTATAGGCCTCAAAGACTGACGATGAAAATCATTGCGCAATACACAATGCGAGCCTGCCCCCTGACCCAAGGTTTGTTGCAACTTACATTGAGATAAGGCAGTTTGAACAAGCAATACATTCATCATCAGAGGCAAGAAGTAACCATCATCAAGTATGTCTGACCGAACCGGGGCATAGGCAGCCCATTCGCTCCAGGCGAAATCCGCTCTCCCCAGCTATTTAGGAGCGACTTGGTGGCGCGCTACTCATCTGCTCGCAGCTCGAGCTTCGTTTAACAGGCTCACTTCTAAACGCAGCCTTTTAGAGGCAATGTATCGGTAACCGGTAACAGGGGAACTTCACTGCCAGGTCACACGTTCACATGCCGGTCATTAGATTTTTCCGTTGATCTATCCTACATTTCTCGCTCAAGCGTCCGTTCAATATAGATATAAATACAACTGTCTTGGACTCTGGCTGGGGGATGTTGTAGGCTCGTGGCGTTAACAGGTAGGCGAGATAAGCTCGTTCTGTGCCAACAAGTGAAGAGAGAGGCGGGTTGTGCTTGAAACCTACGAAAAGGCAGCATAAAGGAAGAGTTGTTGCTGCCTATGCTGTAGCTAATGAGGATCCTAATAAACTAAACAGGTATCCGACATTCTCACCAATATCGATTCCCAGGTCGTATTCTCTCCACGCATCTGATTGACCTTTGACGGACGTTTGATTGATTGATGTAATGCCCATATACATCATCGATCGAAAATTTCCAGAGACACCTGGTAAGTCAGTTTACCCGTGCCAAAACTGTTCTAAATGTTGCTCTGTGATGATTGATCTCTCTCTCTCTGTGTGTGTGTGTGACAAGTGGCATTCACCGGTTGATCACCATGTCATCCCACGGAGTTTTCTTTGCTCTTATTTGATGTGCAACAGTTAGGAAATTCATTAATTGGCCTAAGTGCAATCAGCTCCATTTCCTTCTTGGACGTTCAATGCCTCTCGACAGGTATGATCATGTTTATAGATGTCATAATTTTAGATGTATTTTTGCGCACATAATAAATATTTTATATTACTAGCTTCCCCTTTGCACATACTTTCGCAAAGACTAGAATGTGTTTTGGGAAGGATCTTTGTCAAAGTATGTGGACATATTTGACACCAGGCAGCTCTGACATTTCTATAAATAAAAGACCTTTGGAGTTGTGTTGTGGACAGTCATGGATATATGTGCTGCTCTCCGTTGTAATGATTCCCAATAGGGGTTCGGTTCTGAGAAGTATAGCCTACCGCTAGGCTACATGATACAGGTTCTGAGAAGTATAGCCTACTGTAGGCTACATGATACAGGTTCTGAGAAGTATAGCCTACCGCTAGGCTACATGATACAGGTTCTGAGAAGTATAGCCTACTGCTAGGCTACATGATATAGGTTCTGAGAAGTATAGCCTACCGCTAGGCTACATGATACAGGTTCTGAGAAGTATAGCCTACTGTAGGCTACATGATACAGGTTCTGAGAAGTATAGCCTACCGCTAGGCTACATGATACAGGTTCTGAGAAGTATAGCCTACTGCTAGGCTACATGATATAGGTTCTGAGAAGTATAGCCTACCGCTAGGCTACATGATACAGGTTCTGAGAAGTATAGCCTACTGTAGGCTACATGATACAGGTTCTGAGAAGTATAGCCTACTGTAGGCTACATGATACAGGTTCTGAGAAGTATAGCCTACTGCTAGGCTACATGATATAGGTTCTGAGAAGTATAGCCTACCGCTAGGCTACATGATACAGGTTCTGAGAAGTATAGCCTACTGTAGGCTACATGATACAGGTTCTGAGAAGTATAGCCTACTGCTAGGCTACATGATATAGGTTCTGAGAAGTATATCCTACTGCTAGGCTACATGATACAGGTTCTGAGAAGTATATCCTACTGCTAGGCTACATGATACAGGTTCTGAGAAGTATAGCCTACTGTAGGCTACATGATACAGGTTCTGAGAAGTATATCCTACTGCTAGGCTACATAAAATAGGTTCTGAGAAGTATAGCCTACTGCTAGGCTACATGATATAGGTTCTGAGAAGTATAGCCTACTGCTAGGCTACATGATATAGGTTCTGAGAAGTATAGCCTACTGCTAGGCTAGAAGTATAGCCTACTGCTAGGCTACATGATATAGGTTCTGAGAAGTATAGCCTACTGCTAGGCTACATGATATAGGTTCTGAGAAGTATAGCCTACTACTAGGCTACATGATATAGGTTCTGAGAAGTATAGCCTACTGCTAGGCTACATGATATAGGTTCTGAGAAGTATAGCCTAACAGTGTCTCACTCCTACAGGAAGATGTCACAGTGTCTCACTCCTACAGGAAGAGGCCACAGTGTCTCACTCCTACTGGAAGAGGGCAAAGTGTCTCACTCCTACTGGAAGAGGTCACAGTGTCTCACTCCTACAGTAAGAGGTCACAGTGTCTCACTCCTACAGTAATAGGTCACAGTGTCTCACTCCTACTGGAAGAGGTCACAGTGTCTCACTCCTACTGGTAGATGTCACATTGTCTCACTCCTACTGGTAGAGGTCACAGTGTCTCACTCCTACTGGTAGAGGTCACAGTGTCTCACTCCTACAGTAAGAGGTCACAGTGTCTCACTCCTACAGTAAGAGGTCACAGTGTCTCACTCCTACTGGTAGAGGTCACAGTGTCTCACTCCTACTGGAATAGGTCACAGTGTCTCACTCCTACTGGAAGAGGTCACACTGTCTCACTCCTACAGTAATAGGTCACAGTGTCTCACTCCTACTGGAAGAGGTCACAGTGTCTCACTCCTACTGGTAGAGGTCACAGTGTCTCACTCCTACAGGAAGAGGTAACAGTGTCTCACTCCTACAGTAAGAGGTCACACTGTCTCACTCCAACAGTAAGAGGTCACAGTGTCTCACTCCTACTGGAAGAGGTCACAGTGTCTCACTCCTACTGGTAGAGGTCACAGTGTCTCACTCCTACAGTAAGAGGTCACAGTGTCTCACTCCGACAGGAAGAGGTCACAGTGTCTCACTCCTACAGGAAGAGGTCACAGTGTCTCACTCCTACAGTAAGAGGTCACAGTGTCTCACTCCTACAGTAAGAGGTCACAGTGTCTCACTCCTACTGGTAGAGGTCACAGTGTCTCACTCCCACAGTAAGAGGGCACAGTGTCTCGCTCCTACTGGTAGAGGTCACAGTGTCTCACTCCTACTGGAAGAGGTCACAGTGTCTCACTCCTACAGTAAGAGGTCACAGTGTCTCACTCCTACAGGAAGAGTCACAGTGTCTCACTCCTACAGGAAGAGGTCACAGTGTCTCACTCCTACAGTAAGAGGTCACAGTGCCTCACTCCTACAGTAAGAGGTCACAGTGTCTCACTCCTACTGGAAGAGGTCACAGTGTCTCACTCCTACAGTAAGAGGTCACAGTGCCTCACTCCTACAGTAAGAGGTCACAGTGTCTCACTCCTACAGGAAGAGGTCACAGTGTCTCACTCCTACTGGTAGAGGTCACAGTGTCTCACTCCCACAGTAAGAGGTCACAGTGTCTCACTCCTACTGGTAGAGGTCACAGTGTCTCACTCCTACTGGAAGAGGTCACAGTGTCTCACTCCTACAGTAAGAGGTCACAGTGTCTCACTCCTACAGGAAGAGGTCACAGTATCTCACTCCTACAGGAAGATGTCACAGTGTCTCACTCCTACAGTAAGAGGTCACAGTGCCTCACTCCTACAGTAAGAGGTCACAGTGTCTCACTCCTACAGGAAGAGGTCACAGTGTCTCACTCCTAAATGCTACATCATAGCTGTAATGGTTCTGATGGTGCTGTATCAACCCCGGAAAAGCAGAATAAAAAATATATAGATATCTAATGTTTTTCAAAAAATAAATAAAAAAAAGAAATAAAAAAATCACAAAAGTAGACCACTTGGTCTTTCATAGTGTACTATTGTATCACTACTGTAACATTCAGCATCTCCATATTGGCAAAACATGTAGTTGTATAATTAAGAACAGAATCTTGCAGAATTCATTTGTTGTAATTGTAAGAATTGTTGCCCGGTCCCTTTCTCTGTGATGTCATCTCTAATGGAATCCAGAAAGAACTAAACCGTGTCCTCAAACATTTACATTAAATTAAATCATTTTTCTTGATCAGATAACATGGAATACAACCTCTTATTGTGCAGTATTAGTTTACCATCCTTACAAACCACTTAATGTAAATGTACATTACTGTATAGTACAGAGGCTGGTCATCTAGGTTTGTACCTGTAGACTTTCTATCACCATGATGATAACACAATGTACAATACAGTAATTGAGTACATGGAGACATCAAGGGGTTTGTGATGATGTGGCTCAGTTGGTAGATCATGGCGCTTGAACTACTAGGGTTGTGGGTTTGATTCCGACGGTGGACCAGTACGACAAAGAATAGAAATGTATGGATTCACTGCTGTAAGTTGCTCTGGATAAGAGCCTCTACTAAGATGGAAAAGGAATGAATAGACCATTTCAGTTTTCACGTTTAAATAAGTTACATTTGCAAAGTATTTCAAGGAACTGGAAAACATATATCAAGCAAGTATTTTTATATTCCACAAGTATTATCAGATTAACTGTTTTGTACAAATACTTACAAGTTACAAATGCTGGTAAACACTCAAATACATTTAGTATTCGTTTTAACAAAAGTAGTGCACTGGGCCTTTACTGGTCCTGTATTAGAGTAGTACTATCTCTAACCCTTTACTGGTCCTGTATTAGAGTAGTACTAACTCTAACCCTTTACTAGTCCTGTATTAGAGTAGTACTATCTCTAACCCTTTACTAGTCCTGTATTAGAGTAGTACTAACTCTAACCCTTTACTGGTCCTGTATTAGAGTAGTACTAACTCTAACCCTTTACTAGTCCTGTATTAGAGTAGTACTAACTCTAACCCTTTACTAGTCCTGTATTAGAGTAGTACTATCTCTAACCCTTTACTAGTCCTGTATTAGAGTAGTACTAACCCTTTACTAGTCCTGTATTAGAGTAGTACTAACCCTTTACTGGTCCTGTATTAGAGTAGTACTAACTCTAACCCTTTACTAGTCCTGTATTAGAGTAGTACTAACTCTAACCCTTTACTAGTCCTGTATTAGAGTAGTACTAACCCTTTACTAGTCCTGTATTAGAGTAGTACTAACTATAACCCTTTACTGGTCCTGTATTAGAGTAGTACTAACCCTTTACTAGTCCTGTATTAGAGTAGTACTAACTATAACCCTTTACTGGTCCTGTATTAGAGTAGTACTAACCCTTTACTGGTCCTGTATTAGAGTAGTACTAACTATAACCCTTTACTGGTCCTGTATTAGAGTAGTACTAACCCTTTACTAGTCCTGTATTAGAGTAGTACTAACTATAACCCTTTACTGGTCCTGTATTAGAGTAGTACTAACCCTTTACTAGTCCTGTATTAGAGTAGTACTAACTCTAACCCTTTACTGGTCCTGTATTAGAGTAGTACTAACCCTTTACTAGTCCTGTATTAGAGTAGTACTAACTCTAACTCTTTACTAGTCCTGTATTAGAGTAGTACTAACTCTAACCCTTTACTAGTCCTGTATTAGAGTAGTACTAACCCTTTACTGGTCCTGTATTAGAGTAGTACTAACTCTAACTCTTTACTAGTCCTGTATTAGAGTAGTACTAACTCTAACCCTTTACTAGTCCTGTATTAGAGTAGTACTAACCCTTTACTGGTCCTGTATTAGAGTAGTACTAACTCTAACTCTTTACTAGTCCTGTATTAGAGTAGTACTAACTCTAACTCTTTACTAGTCCTGTATTAGAGTAGTACTAACCCTTTACTGGTCCTGTATTAGAGTAGTACTAACTCTAACTCTTTACTAGTCCTGTATTAGAGTAGTACTAACTCTAACCCTTTACTAGTCCTGTATTAGAGTAGTACTAACTCTAACCCTTTACTAGTCCTGTATTAGAGTAGTACTAACCCTTTACTGGTCCTGTATTAGAGTAGTACTAACTCTAACTCTTTACTAGTCCTGTATTAGAGTAGTACTAACTCTAACTCTTTACTAGTCCTGTATTAGAGTAGTACTAATTCTAACTGTTTACTGGTCCTGTATTAGAGTAGTAGTAACTCTAACCCTTTACTAGTCCTGTATTAAAGTAGTACTAACTCTAACTCTTTACTAGTCCTGTATTAGAGTAGTACTAACTCTTTACTAGTCCTGTATTAGAGTAGTACTAACTCTAACCCTTTACTGGTCCTGTATTAGAGTAGTACTAACTCTAACCCTTTACTAGTCCTGTATTAGAGTAGTACTAACACTTTACTAGTCCTGTATTAGAGTAGTACTAACTCTAACTCTTTACTGGTCCTGTATTAGAGTAGTACTAACTCTAACCCTTTACTAGTCCTGTATTAGAGTAGTACTAACTCTAACCCTTTACTAGTCCTGTATAAGAGTAGTACTAACCCTTTACTAGTCCTGTATTAGAGTAGTACTAACTCTAACCCTTTACTAGTCCTGTATTAGAGTAGTACTAACTCTAACCCTTTACTAGTCCTGTATTAGAGTAGTACTAACCCTTTACTAGTCCTGTATTAGAGTAGTACTAACCCTTTACTGGTCCTGTATTAGAGTAGTACTAACTCTAACCCTTTACTAGTCCTGTATTAGAGTAGTACTAACCCTTTACTAGTCCTGTATTAGAGTAGTACTAACCCTTTACTAGTCCTGTATTAGAGTAGTACTAACTCTAACTCTTTACTGGTCCTGTATTAGAGTAGTACTAACTCTAACTCTTTACTAGTCCTGTATTAGAGTAGTACTAACCCTTTACTGGTCCTGTATTAGAGTAGTACTAACCCTAACCCTTTACTAGTCCTGTATTAGAGTAGTACTAACTCTAACCCTTTACTAGTCCTGTATCAGAGTAGTACTAACTATAACCCTTTACTAGTCCTGTATTAGAGTAGTACTAATGGTGCAAACACTGAAACGGAAAACAACTACCCACAACCCCTAGTGGGAAAACAGGCTACCTAAGCGTGATTCTCAATCAGAGACAACGATCGACACCTGCCTCTGATTGAGAACCATACTAGGCCAAACACATAGAAATAAAACGTACAGAACAAAACATAGAAAAAGACCATAGAATGCCCACCCCAACTCACGCCCTGACCAAACTAAAATAAAGACATAGAAAAGGAACTAAGGTCAGAACGTGACAACGTCTCTCTACTATCGTCTGTCTTCTTCATCTCTCTTCTAACGTCTCTCTTCTAACGTCTCTCTCTAGTGCCTGATAGGAATATGGCTCACAAACACAGTCCTGCTGCAGCCCCCCGTATGTCTCTCAGTCTCTGTATTATCAACCTATAGCCTGTATGGAATGTCTTTTTCCCAGGTGAAATATAGCAACTCCTGGCTGTCAATCACTGAACTGCAGCCGACTGGGATGTGGATGCCTTAGTTTTCACATGATGCCTGAAGAGACGATACATCTAACACATGATGCCCTGAGGAGATGGTACATCTAACACATGATGCCCTAAAGAGACGACACATCTAACCCATGATGCCCTAAAGAGACGACACATCTAACAGATGATGCCCTGAAGAGACGACACATCTAACAGATGATGCCCCGAAGAGACGACACATCTAACACATGATGCCCTAAAGAGACGACACATCTAACAGATGATGCCCTGAAGAGACGACACATCTAACCCATGATGTCCTGAAGAGACGACACATCTAACAGATGATGCCCTGAAGAGACGACACATCTAACAGATGATGCCCTGAAGAGACAACACATCATCTCAATTATCATAAGTTACAGCAAAAGCAGTGTCAGAGTGTCTGGTGTTCTCTGCTCCCCCACTGAAATGGCCAATTATCACACAACTGTGTGTGTGTGTGTGTGTGTGTGTGTGTGTCTGTGTGTGTGTGTGTGTGTGTGTGTGTGTGTCTGTGTCTGTGTGTGTGTGTGTGTGTGTGTGTGTGTGTGTGTGTGTGTGTGTGTGTGTGTCTGTGTGTGTGTGTGTGTGTGTGTGTGTGTGTGTGTGTGTGTGTGTGTGTGTGTGTGTGTGGAGTGTGGTTGAAATGGAGGCAGAGGGACTTTGTCCCCTGGTCGGGTGCTCTCATCTCAGCCAGCTAACAGCAGGACCCTCCCTTCTGCAGACTCAGGTCACCTAACCAGATTGAAAAAGTGTGTGTGTGTGGTACTTTACGTGCGGGGAACAAAGATTCATTTCCTGTTGAGGCAGAGCTAAATACGTACACTTTGCTGAGGAGTTGAACTATAACTTGGTGAGAGGCAGAGCTGATAATAATGATGTTGAGGAGGGTTGTCCTTTATCATGGTGTTGAGGAGGGTTGTCCTTTATCATGGTGTTGAGGAGGGTTGTCCTTTATCATGGTGTTGAGGAGGGTTGTCCTTTATCATGGTGTTGAGGAGGGTTGTCCTTTATCATGGTGTTGAGGAGGGTTGTTCTTTATCATGGTGTTGAGGAGGGTTGGTCTTTATCATGGTGTTGAGGAGGGTTGTCCTTTATCATGGTGTTGATGAGGGTTGTCCTTTATCATGGTGTTGATGAGGGTTGTCCTTTATCATTGTGTTGAGGAGGGTTGGTCTTTATCATGGTGTTGAGGAGGGTTGTCCTTTATCATGGTGTTGGTGGAGGGTTGTTCTTTATCATGGTGTTGAGGAGGGTTGTCCTTTATCATGGTGTTGAGGAGGGTTGTCCTTTATCATGGTGTTGGTGGAGGGTTGTTCTTTATCATGGTGTTGAGGAGGGTTGTCCTTTATCATGGTGTTGAGGAGGGTTGTCCTTCATCATGGTGTTGAGGAGGGTTGTTCTTTATCATGGTGTTGAGGAGGGTTGTCCTTTATCATGGTGTTGAGGAGGGTTGGTCTTTATCATGGTGTTGAGGAGGGTTGTCCTTTATCATGGTGTTGAGGAGGGTTGTCCTTTATCATGGTGTTGAGGAGGGTTGTCCTTTATCATGGAGTTGAGGAAGGTTGTCCTTTATCATGGTGTTGGTGGAGGGTTGTTCTTTATCATGGTGTTGAGGAGGGTTGTCCTTTATCATGGTGTTGAGGAGGGTTGTCCTTTATCATGGTGTTGAGGAGGGTTGTCCTTTATCATGGTGTTGGTGGAGGGTTGTTCTTTATCATGGTGTTGAGGAGGGTTGTCCTTCATCATGGTGTTGAGGAGGGTTGTCCTTTATCATGGTGTTGAGGAGGGTTGTCCTTTATCATGGTGTTGAGGAGGGTTGTCCTTTATCATTGTGTTGAGGAGGGTTGTTCTTTATCATGGTGTTGAGGAGGGTTGTCCTTTATCATGGTGTTGAGGAGGGTTGGTCTTTATCATGGTGTTGAGGAGGGTTGTCCTTTATCATGGTGTTGAGGAGGGTTGTCCTTCATCATGGTGTTGAGGAGGGTTGTTCTTTATCATGGTGTTGAGGAGGGTTGTCCTTTATCATGGTGTTGATGAGGGTTGTCCATTATCATGGTGTTGAGGAGGGTTGGTCTTTATCATGGTGTTGAGGAGGGTTGGTCTTTATCATGGTGTTGAGGAGGGTTGTCCTTTATCATGGTGTTGAGGAGGGTTGTCCTTTATCATTGTGTTGAGGAGGGTTGTTCTTTATCATGGTGTTGAGGAGGGTTGTCCTTTATCATGGTGTTGAGGAGGGTTGGTCTTTATCATGGTGTTGAGGAGGGTTGGTCTTTATCATGGTGTTGAGGAGGGTTGTCCTTCATCATGGTGTTGAGGAGGGTTGTCCTTCATCATGGTGTTGAGGAGGGTTGTCCTTCATCATGGTGTTGAGGAGGGTTGTCCTTCATCATGGTGTTGAGGAGGGTTGTTCTTCATCATGGTGTTGAGGAGGGTTGTTCTTCATCATGGTGTTGAGGAGGGTTGTCCTTCATCATGGTGTTGAGGAGGGTTGTCCTTCATCATGGTGTTGAGGAGGGTTGTCCTTCATCATGGTGTTGAGGAGGGTTGTTCTTCATCATGGTGTTGAGGAGGGTTGTCCTTCATCATGGTGTTGAGGAGGGTTGTCCTTTATCATCTTTTTCTGAGATATCATGTTTAGTTGGTTTATATCCTTCAATGAGATTATTTCAGGGTTAAAACCTTCCTTGCACTCCCTCCCTCCCTCCCTCCCTCCCTCCCTCCCTCCCCTCCAGGTGAGTCATTACAGCCAGCAGCTGAAGGAGTGTTAAGCATGGTGGAGACCGTCCCCCTTAAGTCGGCTAAGAAGCCTCGCTGGACCTCTCTGGAGATCGGCCTGCTCACCGTCGTCTCCCTCCTCTTCGTCGTCATAGTGGCCCTCATCGTCCTCTTCGCCACACAACGGACTGACAGCGGTGAGTGGAGAAACTCATAGAGCAATCAATATGTCAATCAATCAAGCAAGGAATCAATGAATCGATCAGTTAGACAGTCAGTCAGACAAATGAAAGGGAGTTAAAACGTTATGTAAAGTGTCGTTAGCCATCTCAACAGATGTTATGGTGGTGTGATGACACATGATGTGCTATTGAAAAGGAAAAAAAATAAATCGCTGATGAGTTTACTATTCTTATTGTTGTTCTTAATGTTGTTCCCCATCAGACCTCAGAAGATAAGATGGTTTTTAAACATTTAAAGTTGTAAACACTGAATAGCCTCAAAACATGGTTTAAAAATAATTTTGATATAATGGATGGTCAGTCTTTGCATCCATAGCTTTGAGAGTGGTTACATTTCTCCAGCACCATCACACAGCTTTTTTACCAAAACAGTGGCAGGGTGTCGGCTTTGTTATTGTTCAAACTGCAGATTGCCCTGTTAACGTTTGTCAGCTCAAGGGGAGCGTTGAAGCGTGTATAGTGGTCTGAAAACTGAAACCCTCTCCACAGAGGAACAGGGTTTTCAACAGGTTGCTAGAGGACTCTTGAGTGTTGATTTTGGAGGGTCAGTACAGGGGGACATGGCATGGAAAGGGACGTTGGTAAGCATGTCACTGTAAGGTCTACACCTGTTGTTTTCGGCGCATGTGACTAATAACATTTGATTTGATTTGATTAATGGCCAAGTTTGTAAAGGTTTTTATTGCTGCGTATAAAGTTCATTTTCAGTCCATAGCGACTTCCCTTTATGGCCCTACCCCTTTGGTGATCAGAGATTCCAGCAGCTATGATTGATGTACTGTAGGCTCTACGGCAGAAGGTCTACTTAAGGATCATGTAAACCTTATGGTGATGGATGATTCAGAGCGTAGCGCAGTGTCGGGATGTCGTTTTTTTCATCACAAGAGGGACGGTTCCTTGAGCGCAGTGGCGCGATGTCGTTTTTTTCATCACAAGAGGGACGGTTCCTTGAGCGCAGTGGCGCGATGTCGTTTTTTTCATCACAAGAGGGACGGTTCCTTGTACTGTAGTGTGCTCCGACACATTTGACGTACTCCCGTGTCACATGAAAATTATAACGCGCCGTATAATTCCTTGCATAGACGGGGGGCCAGTGTTGTGTAGCTAATGAAGCGCGCTTCGTTCATTGATCTGATCTATAGGCTATAGGTTATGCATCAAAGTAGCCTATTTTGCATTGTTAACCAACAACAATCTCAGTGACTGGTCAAACAATACACCAAACAACAGTCTTATTAGAATCCTCCCCAAAAGGTGTTTTGTTTAGAAGTAAAAACTAGTGATTCCAGGCTAGTGCTAAAAACATCTGCGAGATATGGGCTTTTTCTCCTCAACCAAAACATGATATCATTGTCTTTTTAGCTGATATGGGAGTGAATATATTCAAGCTGCATATCAAACTGTGATGTTGTAGGTTACACTGGCAAGTATAAGAATATTTGCCAGGGCATATTATTTCATTATAAATCGGATTATTTCAGTTGCCGATGTGGGAAGCTAATCGACTTCAAAATCACTTCAACTTCAAGATCACTGTCTTGGTTTAGTTTGGCATTAAATAAGCAGCCTGTTTTGCATTGATAACCAAATATAATCTCAGCGACTGTTCAAACAATAAACCAAAGATATTGTTTCCTTATTAGAATCCTCCCCAAAAGGTCTTTGTTAAGAAGCGATGATGTTATTGTAGTTTTTTTTTTAGAAACTTAAAAACAGATAGCCATGTGCTTTTTTCCCCATGTGACAAATTATGACATTCTATTTTTAGATGATATGGAAGAGAATACATTGAATGTTTGTCATGGCATATTATTTAATTATGAATCAGATTATTTGACTTGGCGATGTGGGAAGTTAAAAGGCTAGCTAGCTGTCAAAATTTGCGAAAAATAGTCCTATATCCATTGTTTTAGGATTTTTTTATGCTCTCTGACTGTCTAATGATTATTATTAATTATTAAAGTCTAGAAACTGTTTGAATGTAGGTAACTTATCATATTCACACAGTTTCCATTTGGTTTTAATCATTTTAGTCAAGTATATTGACTTTCCCCCCCCCCCCCAAAACTGTAAAAAATATTTTAGTTTGATAGTTTTTGGACTCAAACCACCCGATTGGGCACCCTATTAAAGTGTTCCTATTGGTTAGAAAGGAACAAAAACATAGAGGATAGACCAACAGTGTGTTGTATGTTTGACGCCGCTGAATGAAAGGGTTTTTCCTATAGCATAGGTCACTGTCTCTCAAGTGCTTTGAGACTACTACCAGTAGTACTGTTTCCTTCAGTATAGTTATACTACTGACTACTACTGTCTGTCCAGCAGTACTGGTTCCTTCAGTATAGTTATACTACTGTCTGACCAGTAGTACTGTTTCCTTCAGTATAGTTATACTACTGACTACTACTGTCTGACCAGTAGTACTGTTTCCTTCAGTATAGTTATACTACTGACTACTACTGTCTGACCAGCAGTACTGTTTCCTTCAGTATAGTTATACTACTGACTACTACTGTCTGTCCAGCAGTACTGGTTCCTTCAGTATAGTTATACTACTGTCTGACCAGTAGTACTGTTTCCTTCAGTATAGTTATACTACTGACTACTACTGTCTGACCAGTAGTACTGTTTCCTTCAGTATAGTTATACTACTGACTACTACTGTCTGACCAGTAGTACTGTTTCCTTCAGTATAGTTATACTACTGACTACTACTGTCTGATCAGCAGTACTGTTTCCTTCAGTATAGTTATACTACTGACTACTACTGTCTGATCAGCAGTACTGTTTCCCGGTGTTGTAGTACTCGAGTCCGACCTCACTCGGACTCAGACTTGACCATTGGGTGACTCGGACCGCCTTCTCGTGCCTATTTGCACTTGGACTGGATAGGCTACAATGATAATCAGAATGTTAGCACTGGGTGCGCAGAGAAGCAAGGGTTCTGTTCTGTAGGTGTGGAAAGGACGCTCCACACTCCCGGGACACACGCAGCCTACATCAGCTGGTGAGCTGCAGGGGAGCAAGCCGTGAGTGTGGGCAGGGACGCTCCGAACATAGGCTACACGTCACCCGTAGGCATCAGTCACCAGACTACTATTTAGCTTTGCCTGGTTAAGAAACACAAAGTACTTTACACATTGAAAACAACACTAGTATTGAGTTTATTAGTAAAATAACAGTCTGGTTATGTTTTTCTTTCTCTCCCCTTGAATATAGAAAAGTAGGCTGTGGTTGAATTTGTCATCTCGCTCTCCCTTTTCCCCCCTGCATCCCAAAGCCAGGTTCTGACAAGTCTCTGATAAACCCGGAAATGACAGACACCCACGTTGCCTTCTTATTGAAGATATTTTGCGAGTTTGGATAATTATTGCTACACAACGTTCCTGTAGAATGTTCTAGAACCATTATTTGGTCAACAGTAATAGCCTATTCATTATGTTGATTCCTACTATGAAAGAATCTGCTTGTCCCTGTTTCACTGTCTGCTGCTGTGTGAGCGAGCCACTCTCACTCCCTCTCCCCACTGTGGTCACAGAGGAAGGAGAGATGCATTATGAGAAGCACAAGCATATGACCTTTGCTCAAATGCAATTGCGGGAAAAAGACAGTTTTCAAAATGCATCTACTGTTCTGTAGGCTGTAGCCTAGCATGTCTGTAGCCTAGCATGCCTGTTGCCTAGCATGTCTGTAGCCTAGCATGTCTGTAGCCTAGCACGTCTGTAGCCTAGCACGTCTGTAGCCTAGCACGTCTGTAGCCTAGCACGTCTGTAGCGTAGCACGTCGGTAGCCTAGCACGTCGGTAGCCTAGCACGTCGGTAGCTTAGCATGGTTTTGATGCACCTGTAGAGCGGAGCAGAGTGCACCGTTTGCAGTGAATAGGTAGCCTTGCATTGGAACGTTTTTGTAGGACATTAGCCTACATTTACTGATACATTAATCAATTAGCCAACATGGCTGTAAAGCAACGATATCATATTTAGAGTTAGCAATCTAGCTAAGTGTTTTGAGTTCCCACTAATATTATAATATAATCTATAAGTCAATATGCACAAAGATGGCGGCAAATTCTCTGAAGAGCCAAAAACAAATTTGATCATTCTTTGACAGGTTGCTCATCAAAATATGAATCATGCATTTCCTGGACATGTTAGATGAAATAAACTACATGACCAAAAGTATGTGGATATCTGCTTGTCGAACATCTCACTACAAAATCATGGGCTTTAATATGGAGTTAATCCCCCTTTGCTGCTATAACAACCTCCACGTTCAAGGCTTTTCACTAGATGTTGGAACATTGCTGCAGGCACTTGCTTCCATTCAGCCACAAGAGCATTACTGAGGTCGGACACTGATGTTGGGTGATTAGGCCTGGCTCGCAGTCGGCGTTCCAATTCATCGCAAAGGTGCTCGATGGGGTTGCTGGCATCCTCCAAACCCAGATTTGTCCATCCGACTGCCAGATGGTGAAGTGTGATTCATCACTCCAGAGAACACGTTTCCACTGCTCCAGATTCCAATGGCGGCGAGTTTTACACCGCTCCAGCCGACGCTTGGCATTGGACATGGTGATTTTAGGCTTGTTTTTTTATTTAACCTTTATTTAACTAGGCAAGTCAGTTAAGAATAAATTATTATTTACAATGACGGCCTACCAAACGTCAAAAGGCCTCCTGCGGGGACGGGCCTGGGATTAAAAATAAAAAATAAATAAAATATAAATATAGGACGAAACACATATCACAACAAGAGAGGCAACACAACACTACATAAAGAGAGACCTAAGACGACAACATAGCAAGGCAGCAACACATGACAACACAACATGGTAGCAACACAAGATAACAACAACATGGTAGCAACACAACATGGCAGCAGCACAACATGGCAGCAGCACAAAACATGGTTCAAACGTTATTGGGCGCAGACAACAGCACAAAGGGCAAGAAGGTAGAGACAACAATACATCACACAAAGCAGCCACAACTGTCAGTAATAGAAACCCATTTCATGAAGCTCCAGACTAACAGTTCTTGTCCAGGCGTTGCTTCCTGAGGCAATTTGGAACTCTGTAGTGAGTGATGCAACTGAGGACAGATTATTTTTTACACGCTATGCGCTTCAGCATTCAGCGGCCCCATTCTGTGAGCTTGTGTGGCCTGCCACTTTGCGGCTGAGTCATTGTTTTGCTCCTAGTCGTTTCCACTTTACAATAACAGCACTTACAGTTGACCGGGGCAGCTCTGGCAGGGCAGAAATTTGACAAAATGACTTGTTGGAAAAGTGGCATCTAATGACGTGCCATGTTGAAAGTCACTGAGCTCTTCTGCAAGGCCAATCTACTGACAATGTTTGTCTATGGAGATTGCATGGCTGTGTGCTCAATTTTACACACCAGTCATCAATGGGTGTGGCTGAAATGACTGCTCAATTTTAAGGGGTGTCCACATACTTTCGCATATACTGTACAGTGTATTTAAGGCGTGCAGGGTGACTTAAGGAATTGGCCAATAACATCTATGAATAGTAGACTATAATTTCGTCTGTCAAACAGGTAGACCGACCTCTTTATTTATTATTGAATAATGAATAAATAAGTTCCAACACAAATCCCTCTTGTTATTAGTAGCCTAGTCAAATTAAAATGAAGACTGTTTAAATGAATTAGGACTTCTCGAATTATCCGACTTTCAACACACACGCGCAGTCGATCTTCGCAGCTGCCACGTCATAGTAATGACAGTTATGTAAATTACTAGACTATGGCTTATTGTGAGGTCAGTAACTCTGATAAATATATTTATTATGGGCAACGTAACATAGTGTTTATTAGAATCAATTATAGCAGTAGCAAGCTTATCTCCGGTCCTCCTTTTCGTCTTCGCTCTCTTGCATTTTTTTTGTTGTCCAGGGCTCATTATTGGGATAGCCTATTCATTGCAGTGTGTAATGCAGTCTTGCCTAGTTTTACACCATCCCAGCAGCTCGAAAACTTAGGAAGGAAGTACATTTTCTTAGAAATATAACTTTGCCCTGTACTTCTCCGAGCATGCTCTTCGTATAGCCTAGGCATATAGCCTAAAGTATTGGTAATGGATCATTTGATTGAGACCACACTAGGCACACTTGATATTGCGCGCCGAGCAGAGAATCAGGGATGAGGGGCAGCATCCGGCACACATCGAGATATAATAAGGAACTAATACTCAAACACTGAGCAATATGACATTCAGGGTTCTATGTTCGGCTGGCGTTAAGGCGGCACTAGTGTCAAACGCGTTTTCGTTTGCATTTTCGACCTGTTAAAAGCCAGCGCTCTGCTATTTTCAAACTTGCTCGAAGATGGGTAATTTACCTGTCTTATATCAGTTCGCTTGCCCTCAGATGGGAGGGATGGAAATATTTTAGGTGTGACCTTAAAAACACGATTCAAAGTGCTAATTTCGTGCATCGATGTTAATTAAGGATATTTAAGACCAACCAAAAGCTGGTGGTAACGTTTTCTTATGGAATTAATTTTGACTGCGGAAACGCAGCCTATCCAGCCGTGACGCACACTGCCCATATGCGCATGGAACAAGAGTAATGTGCGTTTGGTGCATGTATACTCTGTATATAGAAACATAAAAAAAATATTGGTTTTACCCCATTTTATTTTAAAACCAAGCATAGCCTTCCCTTCGCTTTTTGTCCTGAGCAGTGCAATCAAGTAGGCTAATCAAGACCATCAATAAAGGGTTTGGCTCATGAGACCGCTTGCAAATAAATCTTAATCTCCAAAGCTTTATTAAAAGATCAAGTTTGAGAGGAGCAAAACCGTGAGCTGACATTCCCTTTTTATCTATGTATTGTAGCTTGGCCTACATTATTTTAGCCATTATTTGGACGCGCGTAATACACCATTCATGACGTAGGCTACACGTGTCCATGCCCATCATGAAGCGAGAGATGAGAACCTTGGCGAATACCGGTAAACCTGTATTTAGAAGTTATTTTCATTTAACAATTGCTTCTTTCCCGTTTCACATTTTTAAAACCCAAATCCCTCCGTAGGCTACCCTTACCCGAGGCCAGGACTGGTTCAACAGCATTTTTTTGTTTATCCTGTCGATATTATGATATCATTACATTTGACATTTATTTATTGTTGTGGTTGACATGGAATTTTATTCAAACCAAACGTATTATAATGGGTCACACTGTTCTGGTTTGATTGGTGAGAACGTCCATGACGCGCATGCAATGCAACTTCCGGAGAAGTGAGAATGCGATCTGAATAATGGTTCCAATATGCATATAAACCATCATATTTGGGAGCAGTATAAACGGCGAGTGGACATTCTCCCTTTCTCTTTATTTTTGGATCGTTGTCCAGCTACGGTGAAAAGTTTGGATGTGTGTAAATCATAACAGTTATTGTTTCGTTTTGTTTAGAATTTGATTATAATTATTCACAATCTTTTTTAGGCCAATATCAATATTGAATTGTATCTTGCTTATTGACAACGTTTGGCATGTCCCTGCTCAGCCATACAGCAGGCATAGCCCCTATATTAGTGGGATTGATATGTATATATTTGAACATGGAAGCCATGCAATTACTTAGAACACTGTTGACTGCAAACAGGTTCAAGTTAACATAGCAAAAATGGAATGGGTCTACATTTTGTTATTTCGTTTCTGTAAACTGTTTTACAAACTATAATGGACTAACATTGGAATTGGAGTTGATTCCAAAGCAATATATAAAAGACCGTAAATACCCAACTTGAAGCAACCACATATTTAGTCATGGAGCACGTTCTGATTGGCCAGTTAGGGGCCAAGCCTCGACACACCCACAACTGGTGGGCCATCACCAGCACTGCAATGAACATTTTTGGTTGCGAAAATAGCTTCAATATTTCTGACACCACCGAAACTATAACTTTTAGATGTAATTTATTTATTTATTTATTTTTATTTCACCTTTATTTAACCAGGTAGGCCAGTTGAGAACAAGTTCTCATTTACAACTGCGGCCTGGCCAAGATAAAGCAAAGCAGTGAAACAAAATCAACAACACAGAGTTACACATGGAATAAACAATCGTACAGTCAATAACACAATGGAAAAACCTGTATACAGTGTGTGCAAATGAAGTAAGGAGGTAAGGCAATAAATAGGCCAATAGTGGCAAAGTAATTACAATTGAGCTATTTACACTGGAGTGATATACAGTTGAAGTCAGGAGTTTACATACACTTAGGTTGGAGTCATTAAAACTCATTTTTCAACCACTCCACAAATTTCTTGTTAACAAGCTATAGTTTTGGCAAGTCGGTTAGAATATCTACTTTGTGCATGACACAAGTAATTTTTCCAACAATTGTTTACAGACAGATTATTTCACTTATAATTCATTGTATCACAATTCCAGTGGATCAGAAGTTTACATACACTAAGTTGACTGTGCCTTTACACAGCTTGGAAAATTCCAGAAAATGATGTCATGGCTTTGAAGCTTCTGATAGGCTAATTGACATCATTTGAGTCAATTGGAGGTGTACCTGTGGATGTATTTCAAGGCTTACCTTCAAACTTAGTGCCTCTTTGCTTGACATCATGGGAAAATCAAAAGAAATCAGCCAAGACCTCAGAAAAAAAATTGTAGACCTCTACAAGTCTGGTTCGTCCTTGGGAGCAATTTCCAAACGCTTGAAGGTGCCACGTTCATCTGTACAAACAATAGCACGCAAGTATAAATACCATGGCACCATGCAGCCGTCATACCGCTCAGGAAGGAGACGTGTTCTGTCTCCTAGAGATGAACGTACTTTGGTGCGAAAAGTGCAAATCAATCCCAGAACAACAACAAAGGACCTTACGAAGATGCTGGAGGAAACAGGTACAGAAGTATCTATATCCACAGTAAAACAAGTCCTGTATCGACATAACCTGAAAGGCCGCTCAGCAAGGAAGAAGCCACTGCTCCGAAACCGCCATAACAAATGTCAGACTATGGTTTGCAACTGCACATGGGGACAAAGATTGTACTTTTTGGAGAAATGTCCTCTGGTCTGATGAAACAAAAATAGACCTGTTTGGCCATAATGACCATCGTTAGGTTTGGAGGGAAAAGGGGGAGGCTTGCAAGCCGAAGAACACCATCCCAACCGTGAAGCACGGGGGTGGCAGCATCATGTTGTTGGGGTGCTTTGCTGCAGGAGGGACTGGTGCACTTCACAAAGTAGATGGCATCATGAGGTGGGAAAATTATGTGGATTTATTGAAGCAACATCTCTTGAAGCAACATATTGAAGACATCAGTCAGGAAGTTAAAGCTTGGTCACAAATGGGTCTTCCAAATGGACGATGACCTCAATCATATTTCCAAAGTTGTGGCAAAATGGCTTAAGGACAACAAAGTCAAGGTATTGGAGTGGCCATCACAGAGCCCTGACCTCAATCCTATAGAAAATGTGTAGGCAGCACTGAAAAAGCGTGTGCGAGCAAGGAGGCCTACAAACCTGGCTCAGTTACACCAGCTCTGTCAGGAGGAATGAGCCAAAATTCACCCAACTAATTGTGGGAAACTTGTGGAAGCTCCCCAAAATGTTTGACCCAAGTTAAACATTATAAAAGCAATGCTACCAAATACTAATTGAGTGTATGTAAACTTCTGACCCACTGGGAACGTGATGAAAGAAATACAAGCTGAAATAAATCATTCTCTCTACTATTATTCTGACATTTTACATTCTTTAAATAAAGTCGTGATCCTAACTGACCTAAGACAGGGAATTGATACTAGGGTTAAATATCAGGAATCGTGAAAAACTGAGTTTAAATGTATTTGGCGAAGGTTTATGTAAACTTCCGACTTCAACTGGATGTGCAGATGAGGATTTACATTGCGTTAGGTTTGTTAATCAATTACAAATAACATGACCCTCCTCTGGACTAAATAAAAACCCACTAAACCCACTCCCATACTGAAATTAAAAAGCATGACCCTCTCCCCATTTTCCTCCAGGTAACAATTGTGAACATTTCTACCACCAGAAGTCCTGAAAAACCATTTCCCCGACCTATTATAGTGGATAGATTGTTAAACAGTCACAGCAGGCAGGATGCAACAGGGAGCTAGTTTGCCACAGGAGCCTCTGCACCCCTCTGTTTGTGTATGTGTGTGTGTGTGTGTGTGTGTGTGCGTGTGTGTGTGTGTGTGTGTGTGTGTGTGCGTGTGTGTGTGTGTGTGTGTGTGTGTGTGTGTGTGTGTGTGTGTGTGTGTGTTTTGCCTCTCGTTATGGCAGGGGTTCCCAAACTTCTTTGTCCTACGACCCCATTCTGATATCTGAAAGTTCTCGCAGACCACAACCATGTGAACAAAAATTGTGTAATTCACTTTTTTTATTTGTGGCTATGGCAGAACATTCTAAAAGTATTTCTGATTGTCTTCTCAACTCATCATCGCATATTTTTAATGTGGGGCTATGGCAGTCAATTGCAAATTAGTCTGACATAATGTCTTTTACCTTACCACCACTAATGAGATGGGTGTGGCTTGATGCATGTCAGGGGGCGTGGTCGACAGTGCACACCTCATCTCTGCTGTCGCATCTAACCTGGATGGATATTTGGTTTTAATGCAGACGAGAGCTCTGAATCCAGCTTCACACAGATCAGAGCTGGAGAAGGGTACCGTTAGTTTTATGGTGCTTTCAAGACAACTGGCAACTCTGAAACAACTGGCAACTCTGAAAAATACGAGGTCAAATCATGACATCAGTGATCTTCAGGTCGGAAAGTCAGAGCTCTAGAAAGAGGCCTGAGTTCCCGAGTTGGAATTACGAGTGGGATGACCATTCAAAACGAGATCCCAGTTTTCGGCAGGATATTCTCTTTGAGTCAGAAATCAAAACTGAGTGAGCCGTGAATGCCACGTCTGCAAGATTCGGTCAACTGACAGCTCCATCAGCTGTTTGGTTTCACTTACGAACATGTCAGCTGAGCCAGGATCACAGTCAAACGGATTGGGAAGTAGGTCCCAAGGTGCTCTTCCAAGCATTGGAGGTGCAAAACAAACAGAGTAAAAAACTCACGGACGCATAGTAAAGCTCAAACCAAGTTTATTCACCCACTGGGTCATACAGCTGCATAAGACAAAGAACATATTCACACAAGCACTGATATTGAACACTTTTTCTGAGCCCCTCATTACACATCTGAACAGCCAATACACCTCTGTTGCTATTGTCATGGCATTGCCCTGTTGGTGAGGTTTATGACCCCCATAAATTCCTTTCCCCCTTTTCTCTCTCTACTCTACAGAATGGACTCTTGGAAAGCCCTTTGTTAAAATAGAGAGAGTATGGTAACATCAAAAGATCGGGACCGGAACAATATTTCTGTAATCCAACCAGTTGAAAGCATCCGTTGGTACTCAGACGACAACTGATCTGACATCATATTCTTTGAGACATTATTACTGATGATAGGACGACATAAACTGTATCTTGGAAAGTCTACATATTCTAGTTATCAGATTCACATGGAATTGTTGCGCAATTTAAATGTTTAAATATTAAACTATTTGTGAAAGATGAAATGTTATTTTAGTTTAAAATGAGAGAAAGTAAAATATGCTCACTCAGTGGCCACACCCACGTGAATAGGCATTGGTTGGAAATGATCGACTGACCCCTTTTCTACTTTTCTTTAAGAGCCCCCGTGACCCAATTCACGGCGAACTAAGCCAACCTCAGCGTGAGCTCTGGTTGCGAATGGTTGAATGACCACAACTTCAACAAAATCAACATTGTGTTCCCGATGACGTGAGGACTGATGTCCATACTTTTAAAAGGGCGAATTTCAATGTGGAGGTGACGATCGCCATGCTGGAAGAATGAATTTCGACGATACCAGCCAGAATATACCATGAGCTTGTAGTATGGCAACTTGGTATGACCTTTGAACTCTTATTCACTTAAGAAGTGATACATTCTAGACGTCGAGTTATCAGGAGCAGCTGTAAACGTGGGCTAGGAAAGGATGGACAATCTCTTCAGAAAGACAGGGTACTACAACGTATCCGTTCTACCACAAGACGACAGACTACAATGTATCTGCCCAGAAATATTTTTCAAAGGACAAGGGAGATCTCTTCTGGGCAACCCAGCCTTCCATCTTCGACCAATCTTTCGAAGCGCAGCTCAGAGTAAATATATTTATTGCATTTTCCTTTTCCGAATTGGCGGTTATTTAGAATGCATAAGATTCTGTATTTACAATAGCATAGCTTCATAAGGTCCGATGGAGACCCAATGCTTTTGTTCCTCAGTCTTCCTGCTCTTTCATTCAAACCCAACTCCCTTTCTTTGTGTTTTCCAGCCGTCATATCGGTTTCGTCCGCTAGGGACGTTTTCTTTTAGGACATCATTAGTAATCAATGTATGATCCTTCCTGTGTATATGTAATTCTGTGTGACTATTTAGGTATTTAGTAAATAAATAATTAAACCAATTTTTGTATTGCTGTTTTAACTTGTTAGCCAGGGTTCGTGAAGATAACCAACAATTTCACGACGTTCAGATGAGACTGAATAAGTTGACGATTAATAATTGACTGCTATTGATTTAAAAGATGACCAAATCTTTAAGAGTTTATTTGGAAGACAACAGCTCTATAAACATTCTTCCGTGTTGCCTCGACTTCCTAGTTAATTACATTTACTTGATTAGTTTAATCAGGTAATATTAATTACAGAGAATTGATTTCATTTAATCGATCGTAAATCGATAGACACTATCCAGAACCTTAGTGATATCTGTTCTTCCTCACTTCATCTGACCTGACCTCGGCCCAAAATTCCTCACTCATAGGATCCCTGATGTCCAACAGTAACATATTCTGACAGAATGTAAACATTCTACATTCCCCTCCCTCAGCGATATGGTTCAGGATACTTCAAATTTTCAAGTTTAGAACTCAGAACCCATCAGAGGTGAGTAGTCATTACTCGTGTGGGTCACAGATCCTGTGTTCTGTTAGAAACACGCAACAGCCGTGGGATGGGCGGCATGGTTGGCTTTTGAAAGACTCTCCAATAAGAATTGTTTCCTCTGAATCTACTGATTCGGTCACTCATCTATAGAAGCTTTTTTGTATTTCCCCTGCATGCTTGCGTTCGGGTTCATTTGGTTTAACAAATATGTCTGTTACACAGGCAAGGAGACACATTTTCTGACACAGAAAGTCAACAAAGTCATTTTTTTTATGACATCCATTGTGAATGACAACAGTTCCTCTCTCAATGCAAAACATCTTTCCACCACTCCCCCTCGATAACCACCAAGCCTCGGTGTGAAATAGAACATTGTCATGCTCTGATCCCATATCTCCTCGTAGTTTTGTGACCAGGCGTGAACGATGTAGTTTACAATCAAAGTTACCTGCTGCAGTATATCTCTGAGTTTTGCTCTCAGCTCTTTTGCCGCCAGTTGCTCTCGATGTATCCATTTTTGCTCAGTGGGTGTATCATACAATGTGTCCATATGGCAGAGGGAGACATAACTAGAGTGTAGAGGTCATCCCGCCATAGATGGAGCCCCATCTGTGCAAAAGCCCACCATTCGACCCCGTATAGAATCTGTTTTTCGTCAATATAGCCATGCAGCACACTGAACATCCCCTGTGCCGTTTCATGCTCGGGAATCGTGAGACAGAAGAATTTGTCCTC
This sequence comes from Salvelinus fontinalis, assembly GCF_029448725.1. NCBI lineage: Eukaryota > Metazoa > Chordata > Actinopteri > Salmoniformes > Salmonidae > Salvelinus > Salvelinus fontinalis. The sequence goes on from NC_074697.1 coordinate 3,972,152, forward strand.
ATGAATTGCAACCCCCGACATGTAGCGAACAAAAGTCAATGCATGGGAATCTTGGCCCTCATATATAAAGTCCATTTGGAGAGCGCAAACTGGGGAGTTATGTGAGTCATTCAGTCAGAGTTTCCTCTTGATTGCTAGCAATAGCATACATTCTATGTTTAACAGTGTTATCTGACTAAGGCTTTGATGTGAGTTTCTGTGCCTCCACACACATCGTTTTCACCAAATCAATTGCAGCCGGTAATAAAAGTCTCTGCAACAGTGTGTGGTTTCATAGTGTAGCAGTCCTTCACTGTGGGAATGATTCAACAGTGTGTGGTTTCATAGTGTAGCAGGCCTAGTCCTTCACTGTGGGAATGATTCAACAGTGTGTGGTTTCATAGTGTAGCGGGCCTAGTCCTTCACTGTGGGAATGATTCAACAGTGTGTGGTTTCATAGAGTAGCAGGCCTAGTCCTTCACTGTGGGAATGATTCAACATTGTGTGGTTTCATAGTGTAGCGGGCCTAGTCCTTCACTGTGGGAATGATTCAACAGTGTGTGGTTTCATAGTGTATCAGGCCTAGTCCTTCACTGTGGGAATGATTCAACAGTGTGTGGTTTCATATTGTAGCAGGCCTTCACTGTGGGAATGATTCAGGTGCCACGGTCAAGTGCAGCCTTTTTTCATGACCTAAGAGTGCTCTCTGGTTGAATTTTATATTTTATATTTGAATAATTGTCATTTATTTTTTTAAGGTTAACCACCTTATATTGTTTTTGAGGTACAAAGACGATATTATAATGTATTTAGATATATATTATATATATATATATGTATGTATGTATATTATTTTTGGGGTGATTGTAACGGTCCTGACCTGTTTTATGTTGTTTTTGTATGTGTTTATGGTCAGGGCGTGTGTTTTGGGTGGGCAGTCTATGTTTTGTATTTCTAGGTTGGTTTTTGTGTTCGGCCTGGTATAATTCTCAATTAGAGACAGGTGTGTATCGTTTGTCTCTAATTGAGAGTCATACTAAGGCAGCCAGGGTTTCACTGGGGTTTTGTGGGTGTTTGTTTTTGTGTCCTCACAGGACGGTTGAAGGTTAGTCACATTTGTACATTTGTAGATTTGTTGTTTTGTAGTAGAACAATGTTGTTCTCCCCCTTAGACGAGAAGGAGCATGGATAGGACCAAGATGCGGATTGAGGGAAATAAGCCATCTTTTAATGACAACAGCAAAACAAGACACTACAAAACTACAAAACAACAAATGTGACTAACCTTCAACCGTCCTGTGAGGACACAGGAACAAACACCCACAAAACCCCAGTGAAACCCTGGCTGCCTTAGTATGACTCTCAATTAGAGACAAACGATACACACCTGTCTCTAATTGAGAATTATACCAGGCCGAACACAAAAACCAACCTAGAAATACAAAACATAGACTGCCCACCCAAAACACACGCCCTGACCATAAACACATACAAAAACAACATAAAACAGGTCAGGACCGTTACAGTGATTTTGGAAATTCTACTACTACCCCATTTTCATATCACGCTAACGACCCCACATGGGGTCGCGAACCTTAGTTTGGGAACAGCTGCATAATGTTGTTGTATGCGCTTTGTAATTGAGCGCCATCTCCTGGCAGCTTGTTTTATTACATCACGTAAACCGCACAGTGAGCGTGTTTGTGTGGGGTGACAATTTTGTGGCAATTTTAAACAGAAATTAGCCACAAAATTGTTGCGTTTACATAGGGTCCTTGCTATCAGGGCTCCTTGGGACATCTCTACCCCATTGAAGTTGACATTTAAAATAGTTAGGGTAAGGATTAAGGTTAGGCTTTAGGGTAGAGATGTCCGAAGGAACCTAGTTAGCACTAACCTTTTACACAGGCAGCCCAATTCTGATATTTTTTACACTAATTGGTCATTTGATTCATCACAGCACATCTTTTCACATCAGATATTTTTCAGAGATGATTAGTCAAAAGACCAGTTCGTGAAAAAAATATATATCTGAATTGAGTCTGACAGAAAACAGCCTGAAAGAGTAAATATTTACCCCAAGTCTGGAGCCCACACACCATTTCATTCATGTTCAAAACATCTACTTATTTGTGTTCAATTTGAATTGATAATCATGATCAACATTTTAGCAGCAAAATGTAAAGAGATGAGATATGGGAAGAGATGAAAGGATTGAGAAGGATGTGCTGCTTGTTTATCCGTTAGTTGTTACTGTGTGAACATCATCTATTGCAGGGTTTCCCAAACTTGCGAGATCAACAAGGATTAGACATAGATTATGCCAAACATGCCTTACAAATAAACCATGAAGTGCTCTTAAGAGCCACATGTTCATTCAACCAAGTCAAACATTTCAGTCAGTTCACGGAGATGTGAATATGTACGTTCTGTATTATCTTGAGGGCGGCAGGTAGCCTAGTGATTAGAGACAGGTAGCCTAGTGATTAGAGACAGGTAGCCTAGTGATTAGAGGGGAGGCATGTAGCCTAGTGATTAGAGGAGGCATGTAGCCTAGTGATTAGAGGGGCGGCAGGTAGCCTAGTGATTAGAGGAGGCAGGTAGCCTAGTGATTAGAGGGGCGGCATGTAGCCTAGTGATTAGAGGGGCGGCAGGTAGCCTAGTGATTAGAGGGGCGGCATGTAGCCTAGTGATTAGAGGGGCATCATGTAGCCTAGTGATTAGAGGGGCGGCAGGTAGCCTAGTGAATAGAGGAGGCATGTAGCCTAGTGATTAGAGGGGCGGCATGTAGCCTAGTGATTAGAGGGGCGGCATGTAGCCTAGTGATTAGAGGAGGCATGTAGCCTAGTGATTAGAGGGGCAGCATGTAGCCTAGTGAATAGAGGGGCGGCATGTAGCCTAGTGGTTAGAGGGGCGGCATGTAGCCTAGTGGTTAGAGGGGCGGCATGTAGCCTAGTGATTAGAGGGGCGGCAGGTAGCCTAGTGATTAGAGGGGAGGCATGTAGCCTAGTGATTAGAGGAGGCATGTAGCCTAGTGATTAGAGGGGAGGCATGTAGCCTAGTGATTAGAGGGGCGCCATGTAGCCTAGTGATTAGAGGAGGCATGTAGCCTAGTGGTTAGAGGGGCGGCATGTAGCCTAGTGGTTAGAGGGGCGGCATGTAGCCTAGTGGTTAGAGGGGCGGCATGTAGCCTAGTGGTTAGAGGGGCGGCATGTAGCCTAGTGATTAGAGGGGCGGCAGGTAGCCTAGTGATTAGAGGGGCGGCATATAGCCTAGTGGTTAGAGGGGCGGCAGGTAGCCTAGTGGTTAGAGGGGCGGCAGGTTGCCTAGTGGTTAGAGGGGCGGCAGGTTGCCTAGTGGTTAGAGGGGCGGCAGGTTGCCTAGTGGTTAGAGGGGCGGCAGGTAGCCTAGTGGTTAGAGGGGCGGCATGTAGCCTAGTGATTAGAGGGGCGGCAGGTAGCCTAGTGATTAGAGCATTGGGCCAGTAACCGAAAGGTTGCCAGATCGAATCCCCGAACTGACAAGGTAAAAATCTGTCGTTCTGCCCCTGAATAAGGCAGTTAACCCACTGTTCCTAGGCCGTCATTGTAAATAAGAATGTGTTCTTAACTGACTTGCCTAGTTAAATAAAAATTATGACAGTGTGATCCAGTTCAGTTTATTCTAGTTTATGTAATATACACTCAGAGTGCTTAAAGGAGAAGTTTGCTTTTTGACCAAATCAAATGAAACCAAATCTCAATTTTTTAAATGTAATGTAACGTTTTAGAATGGTCCAAACACTTTTTTTTGCGATTTGACTTGTTTTTGAGAAACTTAAAATGGCGCTGACGGATAAGGCTGCCGTGCTTCTAGTTTTTAGGAGACTTTGCAGTGTTTTTATTTTTTATTCATTATTTCTTACATTATTAGCCCAGGAAATGTTTTGTGTTATTACATACAGCTGGGAAGAACTATTGGATATCAGAGTGGCGGTAACTCACCAGCATTACGACCAGGCATACGACTTTCCCGAATTGTATCTTATGTTCGCACCCCCCAGGGCAATTGAACTGATTCCAGAGGCTGTTCCAAAACACCGCTGGCAGAAAAGAGGTACTCGGAGTGGACTTTTTGTCCCACTCAGGAGGCGCGCACACCACCCACCGCTTCTGAGTATATTACTTGCTAATGTTCAGTCTCTGGATAATACAATTGACGATCTCAGGGCAAGGATTTCCGTCCAGTGAGACATCAGGGATTGTAACATACTCTGTTTCACGGAAACATGGCTCTATCGGGGTATACGATCTGAGTCTGTTCAGCCAGTTGGCTTCTCAGTTCATTGCACAGACAGGAATACATGTCTCTCCGGGAAGAAGAAGGCCGGGGGTGTATGTTTCATGATTAACTACTCATGGTGTGATTGTGATAATATACAGGAACTCAAGTCCTTTTGTTCACCCGACCTAGAATACCTCACAATAAAATGCCAACTCTTTTACCTCCCAAGAGAATTCTCTTTGGTTAAAGTCACAGCCGTGTATATTCCCCCTCAAGCCGAAACCACGACAACCCTCAAAGAACTTCACTGGACTTTATGCAAACTGTCATCCACATATCCTGTGTGCCGCATTTATTGTAGCTGGGGATTTTAAAACCTGTCTAGGATGAGGGTGCCGCTAGCGGCACTCCCCCCCCCTCCCCCACTGAAAAACCAGTGCCGCGAAATTCAAAAAAAGTTTTTTTTTTAAATATTTAACTTTCACACATTAAAGTCCAATACAGCTAATGAAAGACACAGATCTTGTGAATCCAGCCAACATGTCCGATTTTTAAAATGTTTTACAGGGAAGACACAATATGTAAAGATGTACATCTATTACCTAAAAACACATTAGCATAATCCACCATCTTTTATTTGTCCACCAACACCAGTAGCTATCACCAATTCGGCTAAACTAAGATATTTATAGCCCCTAACCAAGAAAAAAACTCATCAGATGACAGTCTGATAACATATTTATGGTATGGGATAGGTTTTGTTAGAAAAAAGTGCATATTTCAGGTAGATGGCATAGGTTACAATTGCACCCACCGTCACAAATGGACTAGAATAACTACATAGAGAAACGTGTTTACCTACTTACTAATCATCAAACATTTCGTAAAAATACACAGCATACACTAATCGAAAGACACAGATCCTGTGAATACAGACAATATTTCAGATTTTCTAAGTGTCTTACAGCGAAAACACAATAAATCGTTATATTAGCATAGCACATAGCACATAGCAGCCCAGCATTGATTCTAGCCAAAGTGAGCGATAATGTCAACATCGCCAAAATATATTAATTTTTTCACTAACCTTCTCAGAATTCTTCAGATGACACTCCTGTAACATCATATTACACAATCCATATAGAGTTTGATCGAAAATGTTTATATTTAGCCACCAAAATCATGGTTAGACAATGTGAAATGTAGCCCAGCTGGTGAGAAAATGTCCGTGCGCCATATTAGACAGTGATCTACTCTTATACATAAATACTCATAAACGTGACTAAAAAATATAGGGTGGACAGGGATTGATAGACAATTTAATTCTTAATACAATCGCGGAATTACATTTTTTAAATTATCCTTACTTTTCAATACAGTTTGCGCCAAGCGAAGCTACGTCAAAAAACATGGCGTCCTAAGCCACTAACATTTTTCGACAGAAACACGATTTATCATAATAAAAATGTCCTACTTTGAGCTGTTCTTCCATCAGTATCTTGGGCAAAGGATCCTTTTGGGTCTAATCGTCTTTTGGTGGAAAGCTGTCCTCTTGCCATGTGGAAATGCCAACTGCGTTCGGGATGAACTGGAAGCGTGCCCAGCAATTCACAGCGTTTCAGAAATAAATGTCCCAAAATCGCACTAAACGGATATAAATTGCTATAAAACGCTTTAAATTAACTACCTTATGATGTTTTTAACTCCCATAACGAGTAGAAACATGACCAGAGTAATATTACTCCCTCCACTAATGCTTGGAACAAGTGCGGGTCGATGTCCTCCAGGCGCATTACGCAGCAAGAAAAGAGTTCCTAGCTACAGGGTTTTTTAATTTATAGTGCCTGTGAACGCGCAATCGACCCCATTCAAATCGTCATCACGTAAAGGCATCCAAGGGAAGACGTAAGCAGTGTCCGTATACTCATAGCAATAACAGTGCCCTTTTAACTGACTCCAGATCAGGGGCCAACATTTCTGAAATCTGACTCCATGTCAGGGAAATTGCTGTAGAATGGGTTCTGTTCCAATTAGAGAAAAAATTTCAACTCCTATAGAAACTATAGACTGTTTTCTATCTAATAATAATAATAATATGCATATTGTACGATCAAGAATTTTGTGGGAAGCCGTTTCAAAAATTACACGATTAGCATAAATAGTTACAACAGCGCCCCCATCCTCAACAGGTTAACAAAGTGCATTTGAGGAAAACCCTGCCGAAGTTCTACCAATACATGTGGTTCTACAAGACTGTGGTACTCGCTCTGGTAAAACACTCAACCACTGCTACTCCAACTTTCAGGACGCCTACAAGGCCCTCCCCCGCCCTCCCTTTTGGCAAATCTGATCACGCCTCCATTTTTACTCCACCCTTTGTAACGGCTGTCTCTTCAGACGAAGAGGAGGAGTAGGGATTGGACCAAAGTGCAGCGTGATATTTGGACATAATGAAGTTTATTAAGGTACAGACGAAAACCGAAAACACTTCAACAAACTACAAAATAAGAAAACGACGTAGACGAAACCTGAACATGGAACTTACATAAAGACACGAAGAACTCACGAACAGGAACAGACTACATCAAACGAACGAACAAACTGAAACAGTCCCGTGTGGTGCAACATACATAGACACAGAAGACAACCACCCACAAACAAACAGTGTGAACAGCCTACCTTTATATGGTTCTCAATCAGAGGAAAATGTCAAATACCTGTCCCTGATTGAAAACCATATAAGGCTACTTACAACCGACCTAAACATAGAAACACATAACATAGAATGCCCACCCCAACTCACGTCCTGACCAACTAAACACATACAAAAATAACAGAAAACAGGTCAGGAACGTGACACCCTTCCTATAGGCAGAAACTCAAACAGGAAGTACCCGTGCTAATGACTATTCAATGCTGGTCTGACCAATTGGAATCTACACTTCAAGATTGTTTTGATCTTGGGGACTGGGATATGTTCCGGATCTACCTCCGAGAACAACATAGATGAATCCACAGACATGGTGACTGATTTTCATCAGGAAGTGTATAGGCGATGTTGTGCCCACTGTTACTATTAAAACCTACCCTAATCAGAAACCATGGATATTTGGCAGCATTTGCACAAAACCTGAAAGCGTGAACCATCATATTTAACCGCGGCAAGGTGACTGGGAATATGGCCGAATACAAGCAATGTAGTTATTCCCTCCATAAGGCAATCAAACAGGTAACAGGTAACATGTAACCTCAGTATAGAGACAAAGTGGAGTCGCAATTCAATGGCTCAGACACACAACGTATGTGGGCAGGGTCTACAGACAATCAATCAATCAATCAAATTAATTTATAAAGCCCTTCTTACATCAGCTGATGTCACAAAGTGCTGTACAGAAACCCAGCCAATCATGGACTACAAAGGGAAAACCAGTCACGTCGCGGACACCGACGTCTTGCTTCCGGACAAACTAAACACCTTCTTCACCCGCTTTGACGATCACACAGTGTAGAGATCGACTTCAAGTTTTCATAACAATCGGAAATCGGTATTTTTGGGCGCCGATTTGCCGATTTACTATTATAATTTTTTTATTTGTTATTTTTTTTACACCTTTATTTAAGCTTTATTTAACTAGGCAAGTCAGTTAAGAACACATTCTTATTTTCAATGACGGCCTAGGAACGTTCTGCCTCGTTCAGGGGCAGAACGACAGATGTTTAACCTTGTCAGCTCGGGGGATCCAATCTTGCAACCTTACAGTTAACTAGTCCAATGCTCTAACACCTGATTACATTGCACTCCACGAGGAGCCTGCCTGTTGGCGAATGCAGTAAGCTAAGGTAAGTTGCTAGCTAGCATTAAACTTATCTTATAAAAAACAATCAATCAATGACTGTCATTGCTCCAATGTGTACTTAACCATAAACATCAATGCCTTTCTTAAAATCAATACACAAGTATATATTTTTAAACCTGCATATTTAGCTAATAGAAATCCAGGTTAGCAGGCAATATTAACCAGGTGAAATTGTGTCATTTCTCTTGCGTTCATTGCACGCAGAGTCAGGGTATATGCAACAGTTTGGGCCGCCTGGCTCTTTGCAAACTAATTTGCCAGAATTTTACGTAATATGACAACATTGAAGGTTGTGCAATGTAACAGGAATATTTAGACTCATGGATGCCCCCCGTTAGATAAAATACGGAACGGAATAAACACCTCGAAACTTGTTTTCGAGGTGATAGTTTCCGGATTAGTCAAAGGTATATGGTTTAGAGAGAAATAGTCGACGCGTTATAATTCCTGTAATAACTTGCGGCTGAATTTGAAAGGGGTTCCTTCGTTATTTTACCGTTCATGTCTTCCATAGAGAATGTCTTGATCTACTTCAAATAAGGTCTGTGTTTCGTGCAGTCTTAAACCGCCTCGACGTTTTGATACCCGTGTAAGTCTCACTAGGATAAGGTAACGTTTGTCAACATATTTTCATAAATCCACTCTACAAATGTTTTTATCTTCGCTTATATTTAGCCAATATTGATCAGAGTTACCTTGTCCTATGGGTATCTACACAGTTATAAAATTGTCACGGTGATGTAAGCCTACACGAAACACAGACCTTATTTTAAGTGAATCTAAAAATATCCTTTGCAAAAATGAAGGAACCGCTTTTCAGATTTTGCTAGGTGTCATGGGAATTATGACTCGCACTTTGGTTGTCAATTCTTACCATGCCCATTATTAAAATAGGATTTCCTGCATATCGAAATTAAGGGTTTTGTTTTCAACATTCATCATAGGTAAACTTAAACTCTATTTTTATTCAACAGTTGAGAGTATTTGTCTCCTTAGCAGACCTTAGCAGACTCTTCAGTATCATTGTCACTTCAGAGCTGTGTGCGTGTGTGTGTATTTATGTATTATATAAAGTTAAAATAAAAGTGTTCATTGTTTATTCAGTATTGTTGCAATTGTCATTATTACAAAAATGTGTGTGTGTGTGTGTATGATATATATATATATATATATTTTTTGTATTTAAAAAAAAAAAAATCGTCCGATTAATCGGTATTGGCTTTTTTGTCCTCCAATAATCGGTATCGGTATCGGCATTGAAAAATCATAATCGGTCGACCTCTAACACAGTGCCACTGATGCGGTCCGTTACCAAGGACTGTGGGCTCTCCTTCTCCGTTGCTGACGTGAGCAAGACATTTAAGCGTGTTAACCCTCACAAGGCTGCCGGCCCAGATGCAGACCAGCTGGCTGGAGTGTTTACTGTTGTCTCCACATGGTTCAAGATGTCCACCGTTGGTCCTGTACCCCAAAAAAGCAATGGTAACTGAACTAAATGACTATTGCCCCGTAGCACTCACTTCTGTCATCATGAAGTGCTTTGAGAAACGAGTCAAGGAGTCTCTACCTTACCTGACACCCTAGAACTACTTCAACTGTGTGTATTGTTAGATATTACTGCACTGTTGGAGATAGAAACACAAGCATTTCGCTACACCCGCAATAATATCTGCTAAACACGTGTATGTGACAAATAACATTTGATTTGACTTCCTCCTCCTCATTGTGCAGTACAGGGACTCTGGTATGAATGCTACAAAAACACCCAAATACCTCATTTTAGAAAGGGAGACACTGTCAGTACAGTGATACAGGTCTCAGTATAGTGATACAGGTCTCAGTATAGTGATACAGGTCTCAGTATAGTGATACAGGTCTCAGTATAGTGATATAGGTCTCAGTATAGTGATACGGGTCTCAGTATAGTGATATAGGTCTCAGTATAGTGATATAGGTCTCAGTATAGTGATATAGTTCTCAGTATAGTGATATGGGTCTCAGTATAGTGATATGGGTCTCAGTATAGTGATACGGGTCTCAGTATAGTGATACGGGTCTCAGTATAGTGATATAGGTCTCAGTATAGTGATATAGGTCTCAGTATAGTGATACGGGTCTCAGTATAGTGATACGGGTCTCAGTATAGTGATATAGGTCTCAGTATAGTGATACGGGTCTCAGTATAGTGATATGGGTCTCAGTATAGTGATATAGGTCTCAGTATAGTGATATGGGTCTCAGTATAGTACTGGTCTCAGTATAGTGATATGGGTCTCAGTATAGTACTGGTCTCAGTATAGTGATACGGGTCTCAGTATAGTGATATAGGTCTCAGTATAGTGATACGGGTCTCAGTATAGTGATGCGGGTCTCAGTATAGTGATACGGGTCTCAGTATAGTGATACGGGTCTCAGTATAGTGATACGGGTCTCAGTATAGTGATATGGGTCTCAGTATAGTGACACGGGTCTCAGTATAGTGATATAGGTCTCAGTATAGTGACACGGGTCTCAGTATAGTGATACGGGTCTCAGTATAGTGATATGGGTCTCAGTATAGTGATATAGGTCTCAGTATAGTGATACGGGTCTCAGTATAGTGATATGGGTCTCAGTATAGTACTGGTCTCAGTATAGTACTGGTCTCAGTATAGTGATACGGGTCTCAGTATAGTGATACGGGTCTCAGTATAGTGATACGGGTCTCAGTATAGTGATACGGGTCTCAGTATAGTACTGGTCTCAGTATAGTGATATGGGTCTCAGTATAGTACTGGTCTCAGTATAGTGATACGGGTCTCAGTATAGTGATATAGGTCTCAGTATAGTGATACGGGTCTCAGTATAGTGATACGGGTCTCAGTATAGTGAGACGGGTCTCAGTATAGTGATACGGGTCTCAGTATAGTGATACGGGTCTCAGTATAGTGATACGGGTCTCAGTATAGTGATACGGGTCTCAGTATAGTGACACGGGTCTCAGTATAGTGATATAGGTCTCAGTATAGTGACACGGGTCTCAGTATAGTGATACGGGTCTCAGTATAGTGATATGGGTCTCAGTATAGTGATATAGGTCTCAGTATAGTGATACGGGTCTCAGTATAGTGATATGGGTCTCAGTATAGTACTGGTCTCAGTATAGTGATACGGGTCTCAGTATAGTGATACGGGTCTCAGTATAGTGATACGGGTCTCAGTATAGTGATACGGGTCTCAGTATAGTGATATAGGTCTCAGTATAGTGATACGGGTCTCAGTATAGTGATACGGGTCTCAGTATAGTGATACGGGTCTCAGTATAGTGATATAGGTCTCAGTATAGTGATACGGGTCTCAGTATAGTGATACGGGTCTCAGTATAGTGATACAGGTCTCAGTATAGTGATACGGGTCTCAGTATAGTGATACGGGTCTCAGTATAGTGATACGGGTCTCAGTATAGTGATACGGGTCTCAGTATAGTACTGGTCTCAGTATAGTGATATAGGTCTCAGTATAGTACTGGTCTCAGTATAGTGATATGGGTCTCAGTATAGTGATATGGGTCTCAGTATAGTACTGGTCTCAGTATAGGGCGGGTCTCAGTATAGTACTGGTCTCAGTATAGTGATATAGGTCTCAGTATAGTACTGGTCTCAGTATAGTGATATAGGTCTCAGTATAGTACTGGTCTCAGTATAGTGATATAGGTCTCAGTATAGTACTGGTCTCAGTATAGTGATATAGGTCTCAGTATAGTACTGGTCTCAGTATAGGGCGGGTCTCAGTATAGTACTGGTCTCAGTATAGTGATATAGGTCTCAGTATAGTACTGGTCTCAGTATAGTGATACGGGTCTCAGTATAGTACTGGTCTCAGTATAGTGATATAGGTCTCAGTATAGTACTGGTCTCAGTATAGTGATACAGGTATCAGTATAGTACTGGTCTCTGTATAGTGATACGGGTCTTTAGATGTTGTACATTGAAATTGAGTCATTCCGAACTTCATCTGTAACGTTATTTTCCATTTTGTGCGATTTGAGCTGTTTTCCTATCTAGCTGTTCCATTCTCTGTGTAGCCTGCTGCTAGACCGGACAGAGAGGTATCCCTCAAGTCACTTGATAACAAGTGAAATCACAAACAAAGAAACTGGAACCTTCTATAACATGCCTATTACATCACAAATTGTGATTTGTTTGTAAAAAAAGAGATGGTTATTCTTTAAATTGGCATTGTGAATAACCCGTCTGATTCATGATGTTTTCCCTTTTTAGATGGTGTCTGCACCACAGCGGACTGCACTCAGTCAGGTAAACACACACACACACACACACACACACACACACACACACACCACACACACACACACACACACACACACACACACACACACACACACACACACACAGAGGTAGAATATGAACTGTATTTGTCTGTGTGCAGCGTCTCGTCTGATCGAGAACATGGATGCCAACGTGGACCCGTGTGACAACTTCTACCAGTACGCCTGTGGAGGCTGGTTGAAGAAGAACGTCATCCCAGAGACCAGCTCCCGATACAGCACCTTCGACATCCTACGAGACGAACTGGAGGTGGTCCTCAAAGGTTAGAGACACACCGCACGCACGCACGCACGCACGCACGCACGCACACACACACACACACACACACACACACACACACACACACACACACACACACACACACACACACACACACACACACACACACACACACACACACACACACACACACACACACACACACACACACACACACACACACACACCCAGACTCATAATGTTTTGCTAGGAAGCAGAATGTGTGTGTCCAGGTCAGAGAGGTTTTGTGGCTTAGTTTGGATCCAGTGAGTTTGCCAGGGAGGTGGGAGTGAGGGCTAGGTTTGGATCTGTTGTCAGGGAGGTGAGAGTGAGGGCTAGGTTTGGATCTGTTGTCAGGGAGTTGAGAGTGAGGGCTAGGTTTGGATCTGTTGCCAGGGAGGTGGGAGTGAGGGCTAGGTTTGGATCTGTTGTCAGGGAGGTGAGAGTGAGGGCTAGGTTTGGATCTGTTGTCAGGGAGGTGAGAGTGAGGGCTAGGTTTGGATCTGTTGTCAGGGAGGTGAGAGTGAGGGCTAGGTTTGGATCTGTTGTCAGGGAGGTGAGAGTGGGCCTAGGTTTGGATCTGTTGGCCAGGGAGGTGGGAGTGAGGGCTAGGTTTGGATCTGTTGGCCAGGGAGGTGGGAGTGAGGGCTAGGTTTGGATCTGTTGTCCAGGGAGGTGGGAGTGAGAGAGGGCTAGGTTTGGATCTGTTGTCCAGGGAAGTGAGAGTGAGGGCTAGGTTTGGATCTGTTGTCCAGGGAGGTGGGAGTGAGAGAGGGCTAGGTTTGGATCTGTTGGCCAGGGAGGTGAGAGTGAGGGCTAGGTTTGGATCTGTTGTCAGGGAGGTGAGAGTGAGGGCTAGGTTTGGATCTGTTGTTCAGGGAGGTGGGAGTGAGGGCCAGGTTTGGATCTGTTGTCCAGGGAGGTGAGAGTGGGGGCTAGGTTTGGATCTGTTGGCCAGGGAGGTGGGAGTGAGTGCTAGGTTTGGATCTGTTGTACAGGGAGGTGGGTGTGAGTGCTAGGTTTGGATCTGTTGTCCAGAGGAATCCTGAGCAGGTTGACCAAGTGGAAGGGCAGAGGAATCCTGAGCAGGTTGACAGGTGGAAGGGCAGATGAATCCTGAGGAGGTTGACCAAGTGGAATGGCAGAGGAATCCTGAGCAGGTTGACCAAGTGGAATTGCAGAGGAATCCTGAGCAGGTTGACCAAGTGGAAGGGCAGAGGAATCCTGAGCAGGTTGAGAGGTGGAAGGGCAGAGGAATCCTGAGCAGGTTGACCAGGTGGAAGGGCAGAGGAATCCTGAGCAGATTAACCAGGTGGAAGGCCAGAGGAATCCTGAGCAGGTTGACCAAGTGGAAGGGCAGAGGAATCCTGAGCAGGTTGACCAAGTGGAAGGGCAGAGGAATCCTGAGCAGGTTGACCAAGTGGAAGGGCAGAGGAATCCTGAGCAGGTTGACCAAGTGGAAGGGCAGAGGAATCCTGAGCAGGTTGACCAAGTGGAAGGGCAGAGGAATCCTGAGCAGGTTGACCAAGTGGAAGGGCAGAGGAATCCTGAGCAGATTAAACAGGTGGAAGGCCAGAGGAATCCTGAGCAGGTTGACCAGGTGGAAGGGCAGAGGAATCCTGAGCAGGTAGACCAATTGGAAGGGCAAAGGAATCCTGAGCAGGTTGACCAATTGGAAGGGCAAAGGAATCCTGAGCAGGTTGACCAATTGGAAGGGCAGAGAAATCCTGAGCAGGTTGACCAAGTGGAAGGGCAGAGGAATCCTGAGCAGGTTGACAGGTGGAAGGGCAGAGGAATCCTGAGCAGGTTGACCAAGTGGAATGGCAGAGGAATCCTGAGCAGATTAACCAGGTGGAAGGGCAGAGGATTCCTGAGCAGGTTGACCAAGTGGAAGGGCAGAGGATTCCTGAGCAGGTTGACCAAGTGGAAGGGCAGAGGAATCCTGAGCAGGTTGACCAGGTGGAAGGGCAGAGGAATCCTGAGCAGGTTGACCAAGTGGAAGGGCAGAGGAATCCTGAGCAGGTTGACCAAGTGGAAGGGCAGAGGAATCCTGAGCAGGTTGACCAAGTGGAAGGGCAGAGGAATCCTGAGCAGGTTGACCAAGTGGAAGGACAGAGGAATCCTGAGCAGATTAAACAGGTGGAAGGCCAGAGGAATCCTGAGCAGGTTGACCAGGTGGAAGGGCAGAGGAATCCTGAGCAGGTAGACCAATTGGAAGGGCAGAGGAATCCTGAGCAGGTTGACCAAGTGGAAGGGCAGAGGAATCCTGAGCAGGTTGACAGGTGGAAGGGCAGAGGAATCCTGAGCAGGTTGACCAAGTGGAAGGGCAGAGGAATCCTGAGCAGGTTGACCAAGTGGAAGGGCAGAGGAATCCTGAGCAGGTTGACCAGGTGGAAGGGCAGAGGAATCCTGAGCAGGTTGACCAAGTGGAAGGGCAGAGGAATCCTGAGCAGGTTGACAGGTGGAAGGGCAGAGGAATCCTGAGCAGGTTGACCAAGTGGAATGGCAGAGGAATCCTGAGCAGGTTGACCAAGTGGAATTGCAGAGGAATCCTGAGCAGATTAACCAGGTGGAAGGGCAGAGGATTCCTGAGCAGGTTGACCAAGTGGAAGGGCAGAGGAATCCTGAGCAGGTTGACCAGGTGGAAGGGCAGAGGGGGTTGTCTGATATTTATGGTCTGTTAATAAGAATCGTAGCCTTTTTTTAAAAAATTTGCCTAACATGACATACCCAAATCGAACTACCTGTAGCTCAGGACCTGAAGAAAGGATATGCATATTATTACCATTTGAAAGGAAACACTTTGAAGTTTCTATTTTTCTATCTTCTTTGAAATGCAAGAGACATGCCATACTTTCAGATAGAAGTCTAGGTGTAATTTAGATTTTGACCACCAGATGGTAGCAGTTTGTGTGCAAAGTTTCAGACGGATCCAGTGAAGAATTACACTACTGCACAATATTTTGTGCCAGGAGTTTGCCCAAATGTGCTGAATTGGTACAAAACTATAGAGAACATACAAAAATGTCATGGTAATGCATTTTTTTTGTTTACAATCGACCAGAAATGTCTTATACATTTATACAATTAGCGTTCAGATATCTAGATGGTCGGACATGGTGGGTGTGGAGCCAGAGACAGCATTGGGGTCAAACTGTAGACCCCAATTTCTACAATTTAACATACAAATTGATTTTATCAAACAAAACTATGCAACATTTTATCTCTGTGACCCTCAGAATGACAAATCAGAGCAAGATTACTGAATGTAAGTACATTATTTACCTTCAGAGGTGAATGTGTCAAACCACATGCCATGATTACATTGTTTTTATCATGCCATCAAACCATAGCATGGTATTTGTTCACTGTAATAGCTACTGCTAATTGGACCCTACAGTTAGATTAACAATAATTGAAGCTTTCTGCCCATGTAAGACATGTCTATATCACGGAAAGTTGTCTGTTGTTCACAACGTCATTCTAGTCACAATAGCGCACCTTAGCAACAATCGTCCCGGTTTACAAACACCCATCCCATAGAGGTTAAAGAGCCCCTACAGTGTAGAATATTTACCCTCTGTTAAAGAGACCCTACAGTGTAGAATATTTACCCTCTGTTAAAGAGACCCTACAGTGTAGAATATTTACCCTCTGTTAAAGAGACCCTACAGTGTAGAATATTTACCCTCTGTTAAAGAGACCCTACAGTGTAGAATATTTACCCTCTGTTAAAGAGACCCTACAGTGTAGAATATTTACCATCTGTTAAAGAGACCCTACAGTGTAGAATATTTACCATCTGTTAAAGAGACCCTACAGTGTAGAATATTTACCATCTGTTAAAGAGACCCTACAGTGTAGAATATTTACCATCTGTTAAAGAGACCCTACAGTGTAGAATATTTACCATCTGTTAAAGAGACCCTACAGTGTAGAACATTTACAATCTGTTAAAGAGCCCCTACAGTGTAGAATATTTACCATCTGTTAAAGAGACCCTACAGTGTAGAATATTTACCCTCTGTTAAAGAGCCCCTACAGTGTAGAATATTTACCCTCTGTTAAAGAGCCCCTACAGTGTAGAATATTTACCCTCTGTTAAAGAGACCCTACAGTGTAGAATATTTACCCTCTGTTAAAGAGACCCTACAGTGTAGAATATTTACCCTCTGTTAAAGAGACCCTACAGTGTAGAATATTTACCCTCTGTTAAAGAGACCCTACAGTGTAGAATATTTACCATCTGTTAAAGAGCCCCTACAGTGTAGAATATTTACCCTCTGTTAAAGAGACCCTACAGTGTAGAATATTTACCCTCTGTTAAAGAGACCCTACAGTGTAGAATATTTACCCTCTGTTAAAGAGACCCTACAGTGTAGAATATTTACCCTCTGTTAAAGAGCCCCTACAGTGTAGAATATTTACCCTCTGTTAAAGAGACCCTACAGTGTAGAATATTTACCCTCTGTTAAAGAGACCCTACAGTGTAGAATATTTACCCTCTGTTAAAGAGACCCTACAGTGTAGAATATTTACCCTCTGTTAAAGAGCCCCTACAGTGTAGAATATTTACCCTCTGTTAAAGAGACCCTACAGTGTAGAATATTTACCCTCTGTTAAAGAGACCCTACAGTGTAGAATATTTACCCTCTGTTAAAGAGCCCCTACAGTGTAGAATATTTACCCTCTGTTAAAGAGACCCTACAGTGTAGAATATTTACCCTCTGTTAAAGAGACCCTACAGTGTAGAATATTTACCCTCTGTTAAAGAGACCCTACAGTGTAGAATATTTACCCTCTGTTAAAGAGCCCCTACAGTGTAGAATATTTACCCTCTGTTAAAGAGACCCTACAGTGTAGAATATTTACCCTCTGTTAAAGAGACCCTACAGTGTAGAATATTTACCCTCTGTTAAAGAGACCCTACAGTGTAGAATATTTACCCTCTGTTAAAGAGCCCCTACAGTGTAGAATATTTACCCTCTGTTAAAGAGACCCTACAGTGTAGAATATTTACCCTCTGTTAAAGAGACCCTACAGTGTAGAATATTTACCCTCTGTTAAAGAGCCCCTACAGTGTAGAATATTTACCCTCTGTTAAAGAGACCCTACAGTGTAGAATATTTACCCTCTGTTAAAGAGCCCCTACAGTGTAGAATATTTACCCTCTGTTAAAGAGACCCTACAGTGTAGAATATTTACCCTCTGTTAAAGAGACCCTACAGTGTAGAATATTTACCCTCTGTTAAAGAGACCCTACAGTGTAGAATATTTACCCTCTGTTAAAGAGCCCCTACAGTGTAGAATATTTACCCTCTGTTAAAGAGACCCTACAGTGTAGAATATTTACCCTCTGTTAAAGAGACCCTACAGTGTAGAATATTTACCCTCTGTTAAAGAGACCCTACAGTGTAGAATATTTACCCTCTGTTAAAGAGCCCCTACAGTGTAGAATATTTACCCTCTGTTAAAGAGACCCTACAGTGTAGAATATTTACCCTCTGTTAAAGAGACCCTACAGTGTAGAATATTTACCCTCTGTTAAAGAGACCCTACAGTGTAGAATATTTACCCTCTGTTAAAGAGACCCTACAGTGTAGAATATTTACCCTCTGTTAAAGAGCCCCTACAGTGTAGAATATTTACCCTCTGTTAAAGAGACCCTACAGTGTAGAATATTTACCCTCTGTTAAAGAGACCCTACAGTGTAGAATATTTACCCTCTGTTAAAGAGACCCTACAGTGTAGAATATTTACCCTCTGTTAAAGAGACCCTACAGTGTAGAATATTTACCCTCTGTTAAAGAGACCCTACAGTGTAGAATATTTACCATCTGTTAAAGAGCCCCTACAGTGTAGAATATTTACCCTCTGTTAAAGAGACCCTACAGTGTAGAATATTTACCCTCTGTTAAAGAGACCCTACAGTGTAGAATATTTACCCTCTGTTAAAGAGACCCTACAGTGTAGAATATTTACCCTCTGTTAAAGAGACCCTACAGTGTAGAATATTTACCCTCTGTTAAAGAGACCCTACAGTGTAGAATATTTACCCTCTGTTAAAGAGACCCTACAGTGTAGAATATTTACCATCTGTTAAAGAGACCCTACAGTGTAGAATATTTACCATCTGTTAAAGAGACCCTACAGTGTAGAATATTTACCATCTGTTAAAGAGACCCTACAGTGTAGAATATTTACCATCTGTTAAAGAGACCCTACAGTGTAGAATATTTACCATCTGTTAAAGAGACCCTACAGTGTAGAACATTTACAATCTGTTAAAGAGCCCCTACAGTGTAGAATATTTACCATCTGTTAAAGAGACCCTACAGTGTAGAATATTTACCCTCTGTTAAAGAGCCCCTACAGTGTAGAATATTTACCCTCTGTTAAAGAGCCCCTACAGTGTAGAATATTTACCCTCTGTTAAAGAGACCCTACAGTGTAGAATATTTACCCTCTGTTAAAGAGACCCTACAGTGTAGAATATTTACCCTCTGTTAAAGAGCCCCTACAGTGTAGAATATTTACCCTCTGTTAAAGAGACCCTACAGTGTAGAATATTTACCCTCTGTTAAAGAGACCCTACAGTGTAGAATATTTACCCTCTGTTAAAGAGACCCTACAGTGTAGAATATTTACCATCTGTTAAAGAGCCCCTACAGTGTAGAATATTTACCCTCTGTTAAAGAGACCCTACAGTGTAGAATATTTACCCTCTGTTAAAGAGACCCTACAGTGTAGAATATTTACCCTCTGTTAAAGAGACCCTACAGTGTAGAATATTTACCCTCTGTTAAAGAGCCCCTACAGTGTAGAATATTTACCCTCTGTTAAAGAGACCCTACAGTGTAGAATATTTACCCTCTGTTAAAGAGACCCTACAGTGTAGAATATTTACCCTCTGTTAAAGAGACCCTACAGTGTAGAATATTTACCCTCTGTTAAAGAGCCCCTACAGTGTAGAATATTTACCCTCTGTTAAAGAGACCCTACAGTGTAGAATATTTACCCTCTGTTAAAGAGACCCTACAGTGTAGAATATTTACCCTCTGTTAAAGAGCCCCTACAGTGTAGAATATTTACCCTCTGTTAAAGAGACCCTACAGTGTAGAATATTTACCCTCTGTTAAAGAGACCCTACAGTGTAGAATATTTACCCTCTGTTAAAGAGACCCTACAGTGTAGAATATTTACCCTCTGTTAAAGAGCCCCTACAGTGTAGAATATTTACCCTCTGTTAAAGAGACCCTACAGTGTAGAATATTTACCCTCTGTTAAAGAGACCCTACAGTGTAGAATATTTACCCTCTGTTAAAGAGACCCTACAGTGTAGAATATTTACCCTCTGTTAAAGAGCCCCTACAGTGTAGAATATTTACCCTCTGTTAAAGAGACCCTACAGTGTAGAATATTTACCCTCTGTTAAAGAGACCCTACAGTGTAGAATATTTACCCTCTGTTAAAGAGCCCCTACAGTGTAGAATATTTACCCTCTGTTAAAGAGACCCTACAGTGTAGAATATTTACCCTCTGTTAAAGAGCCCCTACAGTGTAGAATATTTACCCTCTGTTAAAGAGACCCTACAGTGTAGAATATTTACCCTCTGTTAAAGAGACCCTACAGTGTAGAATATTTACCCTCTGTTAAAGAGACCCTACAGTGTAGAATATTTACCCTCTGTTAAAGAGACCCTACAGTGTAGAATATTTACCCTCTGTTAAAGAGACCCTACAGTGTAGAATATTTACCATCTGTTAAAGAGCCCCTACAGTGTAGAATATTTACCCTCTGTTAAAGAGACCCTACAGTGTAGAATATTTACCCTCTGTTAAAGAGACCCTACAGTGTAGAATATTTACCCTCTGTTAAAGAGACCCTACAGTGTAGAATATTTACCCTCTGTTAAAGAGCCCCTACAGTGTAGAATATTTACCCTCTGTTAAAGAGACCCTACAGTGTAGAATATTTACCCTCTGTTAAAGAGACCCTACAGTGTAGAATATTTACCCTCTGTTAAAGAGCCCCTACAGTGTAGAATATTTACCCTCTGTTAAAGAGACCCTACAGTGTAGAATATTTACCCTCTGTTAAAGAGACCCTACAGTGTAGAATATTTACCCTCTGTTAAAGAGACCCTACAGTGTAGAATATTTACCATCTGTTAAAGAGACCCTACAGTGTAGAATATTTACCCTCTGTTAAAGAGCCCCTACAGTGTAGAATATTTACCCTCTGTTAAAGAGCCCCTACAGTGTAGAACATTTACCATCTGTTAAAGAGCCCCTGCAGTGTAGAACATTTACCATCTGTAAAGAGACCCTACAGTGTAGAACATTTACCATCTGTTAAAGAGACCCTACAGTGTAGAATATTTACCATCTGTTAAAGAGACCCTACAGTGTAGAATATTTACCATCTGTTAAAGAGACCCTACAGTGTAGAATATTTACCCTCTGTTAAAGAGACCCTACAGTGTAGAATATTTACCCTCTGTTAAAGAGACCCTACAGTGTAGAATATTTACCATCTGTTAAAGAGCCCCTGCAGTGTAGAACATTTACCATCTGTAAAGAGACCCTACAGTGTAGAACATTTACCATCTGTTAAAGAGACCCTACAGTGTAGAACATTTACCATCTGTAAAGAGACCCTACAGTGTAGAATATTTACCATCTGTAAAGAGCCCCTACGGTGTAGAATATTTACCATCTGTAAAGAGCCCCTACGGTGTAGAATATTTACCATCTGTTAAAGAGACCCTACAGTGTAGACATTTACCATCTGTTAAAGAGACCCTACAGTGTAGAACATTTACCATCTGTTAAAGAGACCCTACAGTGCACGCAATGAAAATCGTAGATATTCTTCATCCAAGATGAGTCGGAATAATGGTAGACAGATGTATATGGATGGAAATATGAAAGACTCTCTCAGTCCTCTATTTTAGCTTATTTTACAGTTGACCTCTACCTCACTTTCTCCCTCTTCTACTTTCTATTCCCTCAATCACTCTCTGGATCCCCCCTTTATCTTTCATCCTGTCTCTCCACCTCTTCTCCTCCTCTCTCCTCTGGTATACTCTCTTCTCCTCCACCTCTTCTCCTCCTCTCTCCTCTGGTATACTCTCTTCTCCTCCACCTCTTCTCCTCCTCTCTCCTCTGTTATACTCTCTTCTCCTCTCTCCTCTGTTATATTCTCTTCTCCTCCACCTCTTCTCCTCCTCTCTCCTCTGTTATACTCTCTTCTCCTCCACCTCTTCTCCTCCTCTCTCCTCTGTTATACTCTCTTCTCCTCCACCTCTTCTCCTCCTCTCTCCTCTGTTATACTCTCTTCTCCTCCTCTCTCCTCTGTTATACTCTCTTCTCCTCCACCTCTTCTCCTCCTCTCTCCTCTGTTATACGCTCTTCTCCTCCACCTCTTCTCCTCCTCCTCTCTCCTCCTCTCTATCTCTTGACATCTCAAGTGTCTGTCGTGAACTTGTGTGTATTTTTAAACCGTACTATAATTATCAGTAGAGTACTCTTGGGGGTCCTAATTTGTCTGATTGAATAGGCATGATTGTCCACAGCCGAAGCCTGATTTTAAGTGGTGTCTGAGTGTTTGATACTCCGGTTTCTGTCTTTGATTGCTGTATATCTATCAGTCTCCACTTTCTCTATCAGATGTCAGGTGAAAAGCCCACCCTGGTAACAGATGGGTAGACAATGTTCCTGCGAATACCAGTCAAGGTTAAGACTGGAGTATCCAGGCAGTCAGGCTCCATGTTCCTGGAGTATCCAGTCAGTCAGGCTCCATGTTCCTGGAGTATCCAGTCAGGCTCCATGTTCCTGGAGTAACCAGTCAGTCAGGCTCCATGTTCCTGGAGTGTCCAGTCAGTCAGGCTCCATGTTCCTGGAGTATCCAGTCAGGCTCCATGTTCCTGGAGTATCCAGTCAGTCAGGCTCCATGTTCCTGGAGTATCCAGTCAGTCAGGCTCCATGTTCCTGGAGTATCCAGTCAGTCAGGCTCCATGTTCCTGGAGTATCCAGTCAGTCAGGCTCCATGTTCCTGGAGTATCCAGTCAGTCAGGCTCCATGTTCCTGGAGTATCCAGTCAGTCAGGCTCCATGTTCCTGGAGTATTCAGTCAGTCAGGCTCCATGTTCCTGGAGTATTCAGTCAGTCAGGCTCCATGTTCCTGGAGTATCCAGTCAGTCAGGCTCCATGTTCCTGGAGTATCAAGTCAGTCAGGCTCCATGTTCCTGGAGTATCAAGTCAGTCAGGCTCCATGTTCCTGGAGAATCCAGTCAGTCAGGAGCCATGTTCCTGGAGTATCCAGTCAGTCAGGCTCCATGTTCCTGGAGTATCAACACAGTCAGGCTCCATGTTCCTGGAGTATCAAGTCAGTCAGGCTCCATGTTCCTGGAGTATCCAGTCAGTCAGGCTCCATGTTCCTGGAGTATCCAGTCAGTCAGGCTCCATGTTCCTGGAGTATCCAGTCAGTCAGGCTCCATGTTCCTGGAGTATCAACACAGTCAGGCTCCATGTTCCTGGAGTATCCAGTCAGTCAGGCTCCATGTTCCTGGAGTATCAAGTCAGTCAGGCTCCATGTTCCTGGAGTATCCAGTCAGTCAGGCTCCATGTTCCTGGAGTATCCAGTCAGTCAGGCTCCATGTTCCTGGAGTATCCAGTCAGTCAGGCTCCATGTTCCTGGAGTATCCAGTCAGTCAGGCTCCATGTTCCTGGAGTATCCAGTCAGTCAGGCTCCATGTTCCTGATTTGTTCTCCTTGCTCCATATCCTCCATCTGGAACAGTGGCATGTGTGTGTGTATGTGTGTGTGTATGTGTGTATGTGTGTGTGTGTGTGTGTTTCTTTTGTAGCCTTAAGGGTGAAAGGTGAATGTGTGTGGTCAACTGTGTACAGATAGGGTTATGCATATTGCTGGCTGGTAAGAACATCTAAGTTGGAGAAAGTTGAACCATCATTTAGGACACAGAATATTTATCCAGGTAGAATCTGTTTATACGCACGGATCTAGGTTCACCCAATCACCCAATCCGAACCATAAGTTAGTTAGAACAGAGACATTTTGGCAATGGAAACCTTTTTCTACTTACCAAGAGTCCAGATTAACTAATGGATACCGTTTCTATGCCTCCGTGTGCCATTTGAACAAAGTTGAATGTAGTTTCTGGAGCCATAGCTAACTAGCTAACTAGCAATTTTATAGAAGTCTACAGGAAAAGCTAGCATGCTACGACGTTGTTTCAGTCTAGTGTAGGTCTCATATACCACAGGGTTACCACTCCTAACACAGAGCATGAGTGTAACCTTTGACCTCAAGTGGTTCAACATGCCAACCCTGGTCAACATTTACCTTATCTGTTAACAGCAGCCTGTAGGGTGCTGCTTTGGCCACACCTGGATACTTCATATCATGTATTAAACAGCAGAGCGTTAGCCAGACCTGGACAGTTCACATCAGGTATTAAACAACAGAGCGTTAGCCAGACCTGGACAGTTCACATCAGGTATTAAACAGCAGAGCGTTAGCCAGACCTGGACAGTTCACATCAGGTATTAAACAGCAGAGTGTTAGCCAGACCTGGACAGTTCACATCAGGTATTAAACAGCAGAGTGTTAGCCAGACCTGGACAGTTCACATCAGGTATTAAACAGCAGAGTGTTAGCCAGACCTGGACAGTTCACATCAGGTATTAAACAGCAGAGCGTTAGCCAGACCTGGACAGTTCACATCAGGTATTAAACAGCAGAGTGTTAGCCAGACCTGGACAGTTCACATCAGGTATTAAACAGCAGAGTGTTAGCCAGACCTGGACAGTTCACATCAGGTATTAAACAGCAGAGTGTTAGCCAGACCTGGACAGTTCACATCAGGTATTAAACAGCAGAGTGTTAGCCAGACCTGGACAGTTCACATCAGGTATTAAACAGCAGAGCGTTAGCCAGACCTGGACAGTTCACATCAGGTATTAAACAGCAGAGTGTTAGCCAGACCTGGACAGTTCACATCAGGTATTAAACAGCAGAGTGTTAGCCAGACCTGGACAGTTCACATCAGGTATTAAACAGCAGAGCGTTAGCCAGACCTGGACAGTTCACATCAGGTATTAAACAGCAGAGTGTTAGCCAGACCTGGACAGTTCACATCAGGTATTAAACAGCAGAACGCTGACCACACCTGGACAGTTCACATCAGGTATTAAACAGCAGAGCGTTAGCCAGACCTGGACAGTTCACATCAGGTATTAAACAGCAGAGCGTTAGCCAGACCTGGACAGTTCACATCAGGTATTAAACAGCAGAGCGTTAGCCAGACCTGGACAGTTCACATCAGGTATTAAACAGCAGAGCGTTAGCCAGACCTGGACAGTTCACATCAGGTATTAAACAGCAGAGTGTTAGCCAGACCTGGACAGTTCACATCAGGTATTAAACAGCAGAGTGTTAGCCAGACCTGGACAGTTCACATCAGGTATTAAACAGCAGAGCGTTAGCCAGACCTGGACAGTTCACATCAGGTATTAAACAACAGAGTGTTAGCCAGACCTGGACAGTTCACATCAGGTATTAAACAGCAGAGTGTTAGCCAGACCTGGACAGTTCACATCAGGTATTAAACAGCAGAGTGTTAGCCAGACCTGGACAGTTCACATCAGGTATTAAACAGCAGAGCGTTAGCCAGACCTTGACATTTCACATCAGGTATTAAACAGCAGAGCGTTAGCCAGACCTGGACAGTTCACATCAGGTATTAAACAACAGAGCGTTAGCCAGACCTGGACAGTTCACATCAGGTATTAAACGTCAGAGTGTTAGCCAGACCTGGACAGTTCACATCAGGTATTAAACAGCAGAGCGTTAGCCAGACCTGGACAGTTCACATCAGGTATTAAACGTCAGAGCGTTAGCCAGACCTGGACAGTTCACATCAGGTATTAAACAGCAGAGCGTTAGCCAGACCTGGACAGTTCACATCAGGTATTAAACGTCAGAGTGTTAGCCAGACCTGGACAGTTCACATCAGGTATTAAACAGCAGAGCGTTAGCCAGACCTGGACAGTTCACATCAGGTATTAAACAGCAGAGCGTTAGCCAGACCTTGACATTTCACATCAGGTATTAAACAGCAGAGCGTTAGCCAGACCTGGACAGTTCACATCAGGTATTAAACAACAGAGCGCTGACCACACCTGGACAGTTCACATCAGGTATTAAACAGCAGAGCGTTAGCCAGACCTGGACAGTTCACATCAGGTATTAAACAACAGAGTGTTAGCCAGACCTGGACAGTTCACATCAGGTATTAAACAACAGAGCGCTGACCACACCTGGACAGTTCACATCAGGTATTAAACAGCAGAGCGTTAGCCAGACCTGGACAGTTCACATCAGGTATTAAACAGCAGAGCGTTAGCCAGACCTGGACAGTTCACATCAGGTATTAAACAGCAGAGTGTTAGCCAGACCTGGACAGTTCACATCAGGTATTAAACAGCAGAGTGTTAGCCAGACCTGGACAGTTCACATCAGGTATTAAACAGCAGGGCGTTAGCCAGACCTGGACAGTTCACATCAGGTATTAAACAGCAGAGCGTTAGCCAGACCTGGACAGTTCACATCAGGTATTAAACAGCAGAGCGTTAGCCAGACCTGGACAGTTCACATCAGGTATTAAACAGCAGGGCGTTGACCAGACCTGGACAGTTCACATCAGGTATTAAACAGTAGAGCGTTAGCCAGACCTGGACAGTTCACATCAGGTATTAAACAGCAGGGGGCTCACTAGACCTGAACAGTTGAAATCTGAAACCACTTGAAGCTGGGATGTTCCTCCTATCATTTCATTCGCTCTTCTGACTGTCCATCAATTCCTGGCTGAAACCTATGTAGCAGATACGTACAAAGCACATGCCCACAATCCTTCCGTTGTAGCGCCGCAGAATAAAGTCGTTTCATCACTGTAGCACATTCAGAGATCGATAGCCATTCATCTGAAATAACTCATAGATAAAAATAAATAATTAAAAAAGCACTTTCTGTTTGTCGTAGACAGACAAGAGTAATATGAGTTGAAAGAGTTCCTAACAAGGTCAGGAAGTCAAGCTAGAGCTCTGCGAGACCTTCACAGCGATGGGGCCGACGTTTCCATCAAGAGACCTTTAGAAAATGAGCAAACTTTTCTCTTAACACTAAACATACAAATACTGTATGTTTTACAGTTATAAGGAAGGTGAAATCTCAGTTAGTAATTTATAACATTTGATTATATTATATATTTTGTTTTGATGAATAGGAAATGTGTCATATATAATATTTCATATTTTTATAATACTTGTTCTGGTGTACCTGAGCTTGTGTCCTCATAAGTGACTACACTTCAGTAATTTATAACTATTTTAATCAGAAAGGTGAGATTTTGAACCTTTCTTGGAGTATGCAGCATTACTAGTTATTGTTCATGGCCCTCTCAGGATAAATACTTACTTTTCCGGATTACATTTAGTTACATTTAACTGGTTTTAATTGGCGGGGGAAGAAATTGTGTGCACGAACAGCCTGAAAACCCCCCCGCTGAACACCAAAACTATTAAAGAATACAACATTTTTTCATAACGTACACTACCAGTCAAAAGTTTTAACACCTCATTCAATGGTTTTTCTTTAGTTTTACTATTTTCTTCAAAACAGTGAAATAACACATATGGAATCATGTAGTATCTAAAAAGTGTTAAACAAATCAAAATATATTCTAGATTTTAGATTCTTCAAAGTAGCCACCCTTTGCCTTGATGACAGCTTTGCACACTCTTGCCATTCTCTCAACCAGCTTCACCTGGAATGCTTTTCCAACAGTCTTGAAGGAGTTCCGACATATGCTGAGCACTTGTTGGCTGCTTTTCCTTCACTCTGCTGTTGGTCCGACTCATCCCAAACCATCTCATTTGGTTGAGGTTGGGGGATTGTGGAGGCCAGGTCATCTCATGCAGCACTCCATCACTCTCCTTCTTGGTCAAATAGCCCTTACACAGCCTGAAGGTGTGTTGGGTCATTGTCCTGTTGAAAAACAAATGATAGTCCCACTAAACCCAAACCAGATGGGATGGTGTTTCTGTCACGTGTGCTCCCTCTCCGGCCTCTAGGTCACCAGGCTGCTCGTTAGGGCGCACACCTGTCACCAGCATTACGCGCATAATGACACTCACCTGGATTCCATCACCTACTTGATTATCTGTCCTTTATATGTCACTCCCTTTGGTTTCTTCCCCAGTCGTCATTGTTCCTGTTTCATGTCGGTGCGCTGTTTGTGTTTCTGGTTTTGTTCATTTATTAATTAAATGTATTCTCTCCCTGGACTTGCTTCCCGACTTTCAGCGTACATCGTTACAGTATCGCTGCAGAATGCTGTTGTAGACATGCTGGTTAAGTGTGCCTTGAATTCTAAATAAATCACAGACAGTGTCACCAGCAAAGCACACCAACACCATAACACCTCGTTCTCCATGCTTTACGGTGGTAAATACACATGCAGAGATCATCCGTTCACCCACACCGCGTCTCACAAATACACAGCGGTTGGAACCAAACATCTCCAATTTGGACTCCAGACCAAAGGGCAGATTTCCACAGTCTAATGTCCATTGCTCGTGTTACTTGGCCCAAGCAAGTCTCTTCTTCTTATTGGTGTCCTTTAGTAGTGGTTTATTTGCAGCAGTTTGACCATGAAGGCCTGTTTCACACAGTCTCCTCTGAACAGTTGATGTTGAGATGTGTCTGTTACTTGAACTCTGTGAAGCATTTATTTGGGCTGCAATATCTGAGGCTGGTAACTCTAATGAACTTATCCTATGCAACAGAGGTAACTCTGGGTCTTCCATTCCTGTGGCGGTCCTCACGAGAGCCAGTTTCATCATAGCTCTGAATGGTTTTTGTGACTGCACTTGAAGAGACTTTAAAAGTTCTTTAAATGTTCTGCATTGACTGACCTTCCTGTCTTAAAGTAATGATAGACTGTCGTTTCTCTTTGCTTATTTGAGCTGTTCTTACCATAATATGGACTTGGTCTTTTACCAAATGAGGCTATCTTCTGTATACCACCCCTAACTTGTTATAACACAACTGATTAGCTCAAACGCATTAAGGAGGAAAGACATTCCACAAATGAACTTTTAAGATGGAACACCTGTTAATTGAAATGTATTCCAGGGGCCTCCCTCGTGAAGCTGGTTGAGAGAATTCCAAGAGTGTGCAAAGCTGTCATGAAGGCAAAGGGTGGCTATTTGAAGAATCTCAAATATAACATAACAGTTTTTTGGCTACTACATGATTCCATATGTGTTATTTCATAGTTTTTATATCTTCACTATTATTCTACAATGTAGAAAATAGTAAAAATAAAGAAAAATCCTTGAATGAGTAGGTGTCCAAACTTTTGACCGGTAGTGAATGCACAAACTGTCACGTTCCTGACCTGTTTTCCTTGTTTTTGTATGTGTTTAGTTGGTCAGGGCGTGAGTTGGGGCATTCTATGTTATGTGTTTCTATGTTGGGTTAAATGTGTTGCCTGATATGGTTCTCAATTAGAGGCAGGTGTTTGACGTTTCCTCTGATTGAGAACCATATTAAGGTAGGCTGTTCTCACTGTTTGTTGGTGGGTGATTGTTCTTGTTCCTGTGTCTGTGTATGTCGCACCACACGGGACTGTTTCGTTTTCGTTCGTGTATGTGTTCGTTCCTGTTAGTGCGTTATGTTCTCTAGTTCAGGTTTGTTCACATCGTTTATTGTTTTGTAGTTTATTCAAGTGCTCCTCGTGTTTGTCGTCTTGTTTAAATACATTTCATCATGTATTCCACCAACGCTGCATTTTTGTCCGATCCTTCTCGCCTCTCCTCATCCGAGGAGGAGAAAGAAATAGACGAACGTTACACAAACTGTTTTGAATGGAAAGCATGTGACGGGCTTAATAAGGCACTGCTCTGGCCACTTAACCACAGCTTTGTGGGGGTGGGGGTGGGAGGGATAGTATGGCATACTGGGCAAGCATTTGCCCAATTGACTGTGAGCTTTTTAATTATACCTTGTTTGTGGAGAGAGATGTAAGGAAATGGGGGGGGGGGGTTGGCATATGGTTGTGATCTCTGTGAGAAGGTCTAAGCCCTGCGTGACGCTGCACTCTATGACTGCTGTGACTAGCTTCATGAGAAACAGATCCACTCACTACTGATGGAACATTATATTGAGACAAAACTCGGAATTCTACTTCCAACTCAAAATTCCAACTCGGAATTCTAGTCTCTTTCTAGAACTCTGACTTTCAGACCTGAAGATCACTGACGTCATGATTTCACCTCGTATTTTTCAGAGTTCCCGATGTCTACAGACAGACAGCTGTGACATCATATCACAAAGGTTCAGCGGAGTCTGTCAATCAGACAGCAGTGACGTGACAGAGGGTCAGACAATGGCTGTGTTCAAGAGCATCAAGTCCATGATGCATTGTGGGCAAATGGTGACTGACTGATCTACAAATAATAATGAGTAGTTATTTATGATGCAAGGTGATTTGTGAGTCAGTTGTCAGTCGCCTGCACTGTTGGCTGCAATGTCGAACAAGCCCAATGACGGTCCGTGACATCACAAAGGGTCAGTGAGTTTGAGCGGATCACTTTTGTTAAGATGGTCACTGCCTTTCAAAGTGTGTCGCATTATGGCTAGAAGAATTGTCAGATAGCCACCTATGTGTGTGGACTGCATGAACTTTACAAAAATCATGGGATCAAAGGTCATGAAGTTTTGTCTGCAGTCGACTGTAAGTTTCTGCATTTGCCCAATAACAAGTTCACCCTGCAGCCATCGCCTACATAATGGGAGGCTCTATCGTCAACCAATCATTGTTTGTTTAGTTTGACGTGAATGTGACCAAAGACATGACTGAAACAGGAACCAACTTTGCCGTGATTCATGTTTACAGTGGATATATACAAATGATATATATATAAACAGTATATACAGTTGAAGTCAGAAGTTTACATACACCTTAGCCAAATACATTAAACACATTTTTTCACAATTCCTGACATTTGATCCCAGTAAAAATTCCCTGTTTTAGGTCAGTTAGGCTCACCACTTTATTTTCAGATTGTGAAATGTCAGAATAATAGTAGAGATAATTATTTATTTCAGCTTTTAATTCTTTTGTCACATTCCCAGTGGGTCAGAAGTTTACATACACTCAATTAGTAATTGGTAACATTGCCTTTAAATTGTTTAACTTGGGTCAAACGCTTCAGGTAGCCTTCTACAAGCTTCCCACAATAAGTTGGGTGAATTTTGGCCCATTTCTCCTGACAGAGCTGGTGTAACTGAGTCAGGTTTGTAGGCCTCCTTGCTCGCACAAGGTTTTTCAGTTCTGCCCACAAATGTTCTATGGGATTGAGGTCAGGGCTTTGTGATTGCCACTCCAATACCTTGACTTTGTTGTCCTTAAGCTATTTTGCCACAACTTTGGAAGTATGCTTGGGGTCATTGTCCATTTGGAAGACCCATTTGCGACCAAGCTTTAACTTCCTGACTGATGTCTTGAGATGTTGCTTCAATATATTCACATAATTTTCCTGCCTCATGATGCCATCTATTTTGTGTCCCTCCTCCAGCAAAGCACCCAGACAACATGATGCTGCCACCCTCATGCTTCATGGTTGGGATGGTGTTCTTCGGCTTGCAAGCCTCCCCCTTTTTCCTCCAAACATAACGATGGTCATTATGGCCAAACAGGTATATTTTTGTTTCATCAGACAAGAGTACATTTCTCCAAAATATACAATCTTTGTGCCCATGTGCAGTTGCAAACCGTAGTCTGGCTTTTTTTTGGCCGTTTTGGAGCAGTGGCTTCTTCCTTGCTGAGCGGCCTTTCAGGTTATGTCGATATAGGACTCGTTTTACTGTGGAAATAGATACTTTTGTACCTGTTTCCTCCAGCATCTTCACAAGGTCCTTTGCTGTTGTTCTGGGATTGATTTGCACTTTTCTCACCAATGTACCTTCATCTCTAGGAGACAGAATGCGTCTCCTTCCTGAGTGCTATGACGCCTGCATGGTCCCATGGTGTTTATACTTGTGTACTATTGTTTGTACAGATGAATGTGGTCCCTTCAGGCGCTTGGAAATTGCACCCAAGGATGAACCAAAATATTCTGAAGTCTTGGCTGACTTCTTTTGATTTTCCCATGATGTCAAGCAAAAAGGCACTGAGTTTGAAGGTAGTCCTTGAAATACATCCACAGAGTTTTAATGACTCCAACCTAAGTGTATGTAAACATCCGACTTCAACTGTATATATATATATATATCAATACATACACGCATACGGAACATAGATACAAATAATAGACATGGTTTCCGTCTGTGAGTGTCTGATATGGGGTTGGAGACATTATAAAGAATAACTTTTATAAATGATGGAAACACTGACAGGTTCATCCAAGCCTTCCTGTTTGAAAACCACGTCAGTGTCTGGCTTTTAGCTGTCACAGATGCACATCCCTCGACTTCACTCGCTGACGTTGGTCTACAGTGTGCTTCCTTAGGCTTCCCGCTCAAACACACCCGCATGTTATGACATCACAAAGGATGTGACGGAATGGGTGCGTTCCACTGCCTAGGCTTTCCCCAATGAGATCTGGGATCTTTCCCCAATGGGATCTTTCCCCAATGAGATCTGGGATCTTTCCCCAATGGGATCTTTCCCCAATGAGATCTGGGATCTTTCCCCAATGGGATCTTTCCCCAATGGGATCTTTCCCCAATGAGATCTGGTATCTTTCCCCAATGGGATCTTTCCCCAATGAGATCTGGTATCTTTCCCCAATGAGATCTGGTATCTTTCCCCAATGGGATCTTTCCCCAATGAAATCTCGTATCTTTCCCCAATGAGATCTGGTATCTTTCCCCAATGGGATCTTTCCCCAGTGGTATCTTTCCCCAATGGGATCTTTCCCCAGTGGTATCTTTCCCCATTGGGATCTTGATGACATTACAACATGTTACATTAGAGAATGTCTGTCAGTCATACGTGCTATGTACGTCATAGAGGGTGTGAGAGAATGTGCCGAATTCAAAACAACTGGGAACTCAGGAAAAATACTCTAGAAAGAGGCCAGAGTTACCGAGTTGGATGACCGTTGAAATAAAAAAAGAAAATCCCAGTCCTTTTTCCCCAGAGTTCCCAGTTGTTTTGAAAGCACCTGAAGTCGGAGATTTGAACGCGGCATCAGGCTTCTTATGACATCACAGAGCGTTTGAAAGAATGTCTAAGTCCGAAATCTGACGACATCACAGAGGGTCAGAGAGCACTAGATCTGTGCTCCATATTCAGCTCTTCAGCAACAATGCAGCTGTTTCCAGTTGTATGTACCCTAGTTGAGTCCATGTGGTGGATTAGAGGACCGGGGGCTCTGCAGTGTTCTGTGTTGAATACATATACACAGAGGGATTGGCTCTGGAGATACACACTTCCTGTGTAGTTCTTTTTTTTTATCAGGATGGGCCCTGAGGTTGGGGCCCAGATAAGGTCACATTATTTAAGTGTGTGTGTGTGTGTGTGTGTGTGTGTGTGTGTGTGTGTGTTTGCGCACGTGTATGTGTTCTGGGTCTCAGGAGTTTAACCACAGCACCGTAAAGAGTGACAGAACCGGGTTGAAAAGACATCAAAACATCTCCTCCTCTATCCTTTCTCCCCAAAAAGTGTAAAATGTGCAAAAAGTAAAGGAAAGCCCCGAAAGCTTCCAAAGTAGGTGAACTTGTATTTAAAGGGGTGTTTGCCACACGAGCATCAGGTGGTCTTTAATCCAAACAGAACTCCCCGCCCGCCCCGCCCCTCCCCCACATTCAGTTGTTAATCCAATCACACACAGGATCTGCACCCTTTGGCAGGAAGCGCCCTATGAAGGTTTCCTAACTCAGCGCTTCATTAAGATTACATGAGCACATAACAAGTGTGCCCACTAGGTAATGAGACTGCAGGAGTTCTGCCCTAACCAAACCAGGGGATGACGAGAGGAATTGAGGTAGAGGGAAAGAGGAAGAATGAGAGTTGAGATCACAGAGAGCTGTTACTTTAAGAATGAAGAGAGAGGGGCAGAGAGATGTTACTGTAAGAATGAAGAGAGAGGGGCGGAGAGATGTTACTGTAAGAATGAAGAGAGAGGGGCAGAGAGCTGTTACTGTAAGAATGAAGAGAGAGGGGCAGAGAGCTGTTACTGTAAGAATGAAGAGAGAGGGGCAGAGAGATGTTACTGTAAGAATGAAGAGAGAGGGGCGGAGAGATGTTACTGTAAGAATGAAGAGAGAGGGGCGGAGAGATCTTACTGTAAGAATGAAGAGAGAGGGGCAGAGAGCTGTTACTGTAAGAATGAAGAGAGAGGGGCAGAGAGCTGTTACTGTAAGAATGAAGAGAGAGGGGCGGAGAGATGTTACTGTAAGAATGAAGAGAGAGGGGCGGAGAGATGTTACTGTAAGAATGAAGAGAGAGGGGCAGACAGCTGTTACTGTAAGAATGAAGGGAGCGGGGCGGAGAGCTGTTACTGTAAGAATGAAGAGAGAGGGGCAGAGAGCTGTTACTGTAAGAATGAAGGGAGCGGGGCGGAGAGCTGTTACTGTAAGAATGAAGAGAGATGGGCAGAGAGCTGTTAATGTAAGAATGAAGAGAGAGGGGCAGAGAGATGTTACTGTAAGAATGAAGAGAGAGGGGCAGAGAGATGTTACTGTAAGAATGAAGAGAGAGGGGCAGAGAGATGTTACTGTAAGAATGAAGAGAGAGGGGCAGAGAGATGTTACTGTAAGAATGAAGAGAGAGGGGCAGAGAGATGTTACTGTAAGAATGAAGAGAGGGGGCAGAGAGATGTTACTGTAAGAATGAAGAGAGAGGGGCAGAGAGATGTTACTGTAAGAATGAAGAGAGAGGGGCGGAGAGATGTTACTGTAAGAATGAAGAGAGAGGGGCAGAGAGATGTTACTGTAAGAATGAAGAGAGAGGGGCAGAGAGATGTTACTGTAAGAATGAAGAGAGAGGGGCAGAGAGATGTTACTGTAAGAATGAAGAGAGAGAGAGGGGCAGAGAGATGTTACTGTAAGAATGAAGAGAGAGGGGCAGAGAGATGTTACTGTAAGAATGAAGAGAGGGGGCAGAGAGATGTTACTGTAAGAATGAAGAGAGAGGGGCAGAGAGATGTTACTGTAAGAATGAAGAGAGAGGGGCGGAGAGATGTTACTGTAAGAATGAAGAGAGAAGGGCAGACAGCTGTTACTGTAAGAATGAAGAGAGAGGGGCAGAGAGATGTTACTGTAAGAATGAAGAGAGAGGGGCGGAGAGCTGTTACTGTAAGAATGAAGAGAGAGGGGCAGAGAGCTGTTACTGTAAGAATGAAGGGAGCGGGGCGGAGAGCTGTTACTGTAAGAATGAAGAGAGAGGGGCAGAGAGCTGTTACTGTAAGAATGAAGAGAGAGGGGCAGAGAGATGTTACTGTAAGAATGAAGAGAGAGGGGCAGAGAGATGTTACTGCAAGAATGAAGAGAGAGGGGCAGAGAGATGTTACTGTAAGAATGAAGAGAGAGGGGCAGAGAGATGTTACTGTAAGAATGAAGAGAGAGGGGCAGAGAGATGTTACTGTAAGAATGAAGAGAGGGGGCAGAGAGATGTTACTGTAAGAATGAAGAGAGAGGGGCAGAGAGATGTTACTGTAAGAATGAAGAGAGAGGGGCGGAGAGATGTTACTGTAAGAATGAAGAGAGAGGGGCAGAGAGATGTTACTGTAAGAATGAAGAGAGAGGGGCAGAGAGATGTTACTGTAAGAATGAAGAGAGAGGGGCAGAGAGATGTTACTGTAAGAATGAAGAGAGAGAGAGGGGCAGAGAGATGTTACTGTAAGAATGAAGAGAGAGGGGCAGAGAGATGTTACTGTAAGAATGAAGAGAGGGGGCAGAGAGATGTTACTGTAAGAATGAAGAGAGAGGGGCAGAGAGATGTTACTGTAAGAATGAAGAGAGAGGGGCGGAGAGATGTTACTGTAAGAATGAAGAGAGAAGGGCAGACAGCTGTTACTGTAAGAATGAAGAGAGAGGGGCAGAGAGATGTTACTGTAAGAATGAAGAGAGAGGGGCAGAGAGATGTTACTGTAAGAATGAAGAGAGAGGGGCAGAGAGATGTTACTGTAAGAATGAAGAGAGAGGGGCGGAGAGATGTTACTGTAAGAATGAAGAGAGAAGGGCAGACAGCTGTTACTGTAAGAATGAAGAGAGAGAGAGAGGGGCAGAGAGATGTTACTGTAAGAATGAAGAGAGAGGGGCAGACAGCTGTTACTGTAAGAATGAAGAGAGAGGGGCGGAGAGATGTTACTGTAAGAATGAAGAGAGAGGGGCAGAGAGCTGTTACTGTAAGAATGAAGAGAGAGGGGCGGAGAGAAGTTACTGTAAGAATGAAGAGAGAGAGAGGGGCAGAGAGCTGTTACTGTAAGAATGAAGAGAGAGGGGCAGACAGCTGTTACTGTAAGAATGAAGAGAGAGGGGCAGAGTGATGTTACTGTAAGAATGAAGAGAGAGGGGCGGAGAGATGTTACTGTAAGAATGAAGAGAGAGGGGCAGACAGCTGTTACTGTAAGAATGAAGAGAGAGGGGCAGAGAGATGTTACTGTAAGAATGAAGAGAGAGGGGCAGAGAGATGTTATTGTAAGAATGAAGAGAGAGGGGCGGAGAGATGTTACTGTAAGAATGAAGAGAGAGGGCAGACAGCTGTTACTGTAAGAATGAAGAGAGAGGGGCAGAGAGATGTTATTGTAAGAATGAAGAGAGAGGGGCGGAGAGATGTTACTGTAAGAATGAAGAGAGAGGGCAGACAGCTGTTACTGTAAGAATGAAGAGAGAGGGCGGAGAGATGTTACTGTAAGAATGAAGGGAGCGGGGCAGAGAGATGTTACTGTAAGAATGAAGAGAGAGGGGCAGACAGCTGTTACTGTAAGAATGAAGAGAGAGGGGCAGAGAGATGTTACTGTAAGAATGAAGGGAGCGGGGCGGAGAGATGTTACTGTAAGAATGAAGAGAGAGGGGCAGACAGCTGTTATTGTAAGAATGAAGAGAGAGGGCAGACAGCTGTTACTGTAAGAATGAAGAGAGAGGGCGGAGAGATGTTACTGTAAGAATGAAGAGAGAGGGGCAGAGAGCTGTTACTGTAAGAATGAAGAGAGAGGGGCAGAGAGATGTTACTGTAAGAATGAAGAGAGAGGGGCAGAGAGATGTTACTGTAAGAATGAAGAGAGAGGGGCAGAGAGATGTTACTGTAAGAATGAATAGAGAGAGAGGGGCAGAGAGATGTTACTGTAAGAATGAAGAGAGAGGGGCAGAGAGATGTTACTGTAAGAATGAATAGAGAGAGAGGGGCAGAGAGATGTTACTGTAAGAAAGAAGAGAGAGGGGCAGAGAGATGTTACAGTAAGAATGAAGAGAGAGGGGCAGAGAGATGTTACTGTAAGAATGAAGAGAGAGGGGCAGAGAGATGTTACTGTAAGAATGAAGAGAGAGGGGCGGAGAGCTGTTACTGTAAGAATGAAGAGAGAGGGGCAGAGAGATGTTACTGTAAGAATGAAGAGAGAGGGGCAGACAGCTGTTACTGTAAGAATGAAGAGAGAGGTGCAGAGAGCTGTTACTGTAAGAATGAAGAGAGAGGTGCAGAGAGCTGTTACTGTAAGAATGAAGAGAGAGGTGCAGAGAGATGTTACTGTAAGAATGAAGAGAGAGGGGCGGAGAGCTGTTACTGTAAGAATGAAGAGAGAGGGGCAGAGAGCTGTTACTGTAAGAATGAAGAGAGAGGGGCGGAGAGATGTTACTGTAAGAATGAAGAGAGAGGGGCAGAGAGATGTTACTGTAAGAATGAAGAGAGAGGGGCGGAGAGATGTTACTGTAAGAATGAAGAGAGAGGGGTAGAGAGATGTTACTGTAAGAATGAAGAGAGAGGGGCAGAGAGATGTTACTGTAAGAATGAAGAGAGAGGGGCAGAGAGATGTTACTGTAAGAATGAAGAGAGAGGGGCGGAGAGATGTTACTGTAAGAATGAAGAGAGAGAGAGGGGCAGAGAGCTGTTACTGTAAGAATGAAGAGAGAGGGGCAGAGAGATGTTACTGTAAGAATGAAGAGAGAGGGGCGGAGAGATGTTACTGTAAGAATGAAGAGAGAGAGAGGGGCAGAGAGCTGTTACTGTAAGAATGAAGAGAGAGGGGCAGACAGCTGTTACTGTAAGAATGAAGAGAGAGGGGCAGAGTGATGTTACTGTAAGAATGAAGAGAGAGGGGCAGAGAGATGTTACTGTAAGAATGAAGAGAGAGGGCGGACAGTTGTTATTGTAAGAATGAAGAGAGAGGGGCGGACAGCTGTTACTGTAAGAATGAAGAGAGAGGGGCGGAGAGATGTTACTGTAAGAATGAAGAGAGAGGGGCAGACAGCTGTTACTGTAAGAATGAAGAGAGAGGGGCAGAGAGATGTTACTGTAAGAATGAAGAGAGAGGGGCGGAGAGATGTTACTGTAAGAATGAAGAGAGAGGGGCAGACAGCTGTTACTGTAAGAATGAAGAGAGAGGGGCGGAGAGATGTTACTGTAAGAATGAAGAGAGAGGGGCAGAGAGCTGTTACTGTAAGAATGAAGAGAGAGGGGCGGAGAGAAGTTACTGTAAGAATGAAGAGAGAGAGAGGGGCAGAGAGCTGTTACTGTAAGAATGAAGAGAGAGGAGCAGAGTGATGTTACTGTAAGAATGAAGAGAGAGGGGCAGACAGCTGTTACTGTAAGAATGAAGAGAGAGGGCAGACAGCTGTTACTGTAAGAATGAAGAGAGAGGGCAGACAGCTGTTACTGTAAGAATGAAGAGAGAGGGCAGACAGCTGTTACTGTAAGAATGAAGAGAGAGGGGCAGAGTGATGTTACTGTAAGAATGAAGAGAGAGGGGCGGAGAGATGTTACTGTAAGAATGAAGAGAGAGGGGCAGACAGCTGTTACTGTAAGAATGAAGAGAGAGGGGCAGAGAGATGTTACTGTAAGAATGAAGAGAGAGGGGCAGAGAGATGTTATTGTAAGAATGAAGAGAGAGGGGCGGAGAGATGTTACTGTAAGAATGAAGAGAGAGGGCAGACAGCTGTTACTGTAAGAATGAAGAGAGAGGGGCAGAGAGATGTTATTGTAAGAATGAAGAGAGAGGGGCGGAGAGATGTTACTGTAAGAATGAAGAGAGAGGGCAGACAGCTGTTACTGTAAGAATGAAGAGAGAGGGCGGAGAGATGTTACTGTAAGAATGAAGGGAGCGGGGCGGAGAGATGTTACTGTAAGAATGAAGAGAGAGGGGCAGACAGCTGTTACTGTAAGAATGAAGAGAGAGGGGCAGAGAGATGTTACTGTAAGAATGAAGGGAGCGGGGCGGAGAGATGTTACTGTAAGAATGAAGAGAGAGGGGCAGACAGCTGTTATTGTAAGAATGAAGAGAGAGGGCAGACAGCTGTTACTGTAAGAATGAAGAGAGAGGGCGGAGAGATGTTACTGTAAGAATGAAGAGAGAGGGGCAGAGAGATGTTACTGTAAGAATGAAGAGAGAGGGGCAGAGAGATGTTACTGTAAGAATGAAGAGAGAGGGGCAGAGAGATGTTACTGTAAGAATGAATAGAGAGAGAGGGGCAGAGAGATGTTACTGTAAGAATGAAGAGAGAGGGGCAGAGAGATGTTACTGTAAGAATGAATAGAGAGAGAGGGGCAGAGAGATGTTACTGTAAGAAAGAAGAGAGAGGGGCAGAGAGATGTTACTGTAAGAATGAAGAGAGAGGGGCAGAGAGATGTTACTGTAAGAATGAAGAGAGAGGGGCGGAGAGCTGTTACTGTAAGAATGAAGAGAGAGGTGCAGAGAGCTGTTACTGTAAGAATGAAGAGAGAGGTGCAGAGAGCTGTTACTGTAAGAATGAAGAGAGAGGTGCAGAGAGATGTTACTGTAAGAATGAAGAGAGAGGGGCGGAGAGCTGTTACTGTAAGAATGAAGAGAGAGGGGCAGAGAGCTGTTACTGTAAGAATGAAGAGAGAGGGGCGGAGAGCTGTTACTGTAAGAATGAAGAGAGAGGGGCGGAGAGATGTTACTGTAAGAATGAAGAGAGAGAGAGGGGCAGAGAGCTGTTACTGTAAGAATGAAGAGAGAGGGGCAGAGAGATGTTACTGTAAGAATGAAGAGAGAGGGGCGGAGAGATGTTACTGTAAGAATGAAGAGAGAGAGAGGGGCAGAGAGCTGTTACTGTAAGAATGAAGAGAGAGGGGCAGAGAGATGTTACTGTAAGAATGAAGAGAGCGGGGCGGAGAGATGTTACTGTAAGAATGAAGAGAGAGGGGCAGACAGCTGTTACTGTAAGGATGAAGAGAGAGAGGCAGACAGCTGTTACTGTAAGAATGAAGAGAGAGGGGCAGAGTGATGTTACTGTAAGAATGAAGAGAGAGGGGCAGAGAGATGTTACTGTAAGAATGAAGAGAGAGGGCGGACAGTTGTTATTGTAAGAATGAAGAGAGAGGGGCGGAGAGATGTTACTGTAAGAATGAAGAGAGAGGGGCAGACAGCTGTTATTGCAAGAATGAAGAGAGAGGGCAGACAGCTGTTACTGTAAGAATGAAGAGAGAGGGCGGAGAGATGTTACTGTAAGAATGAAGAGAGAGGGGCAGAGAGATGTTACTGTAAGAATGAAGAGAGAAGGGCAGAGAGATGTTACTGTAAGAATGAATAGAGAGAGAGGGGCAGAGAGCTGTTACTGTAAGAATGAAGAGAGAGGGGCAGAGAGATGTTACTGTAAGAATGAAGAGAGAGGGGCAGAGAGATGTTACTGTAAGAATGAAGAGAGAGGGGCAGAGAGATGTTACTGTAAGAATGAAGAGAGAGGGGCGGAGAGCTGTTACTGTAAGAATGAAGAGAGAGGTGCAGAGAGATGTTACTGTAAGAATGAAGAGAGAGAGAGGGGCAGAGAGCTGTTACTGTAAGAATGAAGAGAGAGGGGCAGAGAGATGTTACTGTAAGAATGAAGAGAGAGGGGCGGAGAGCTGTTACTGTAAGAATGAAGAGAGAGGGGCAGAGAGATGTTACTGTAAGAATGAAGAGAGAGGGGCGGAGAGATGTTACTGTAAGAATGAAGAGAGAGAGAGGGGCAGAGAACTGTTACTGTAAGAATGAAGAGAGAGGGGCAGAGAGATGTTACTGTAAGAATAAAGAGAGAGGGGCGGAGAGATGTTACTGTAAGAATGAAGAGAGAGAGAGGGGCAGAGAGCTGTTACTGTAAGAATGAAGAGAGAGGGGCAGACAGCTGTTACTGTAAGAATGAAGAGAGAGCGGCAGAGAGATGTTACTGTAAGAATGAAGGGAGCGGGGCGGAGAGATGTTACTGTAAGAATGAAGAGAGAGCGGCAGAGAGATGTTACTGTAAGAATGAAGAGAGAGCGGCAGAGAGATGTTACTGTAAGAATGAAGAGAGAGCGGCAGAGAGATGTTACTGTAAGAATGAAGAGAGAGCGGCAGAGAGATGTTACTGTAAGAATGAAGAGAGAGGGGCAGACAGCTGTTATTGTAAGAATGAAGAGAGAGGGGCGGAGAGCTGTTACTGTAAGAATGAAGAGAGAGGGGCGGAGAGATGTTACTGTAAGAATGAAGAGAGAGGGGCGGAGAGCTGTTACTGTAAGAAAGAAGAGAGAGGGGCGGAGAGCTGTTACTGTAAGAATGAAGAGAGAGGGGCGGAGAGATGTTACTGTAAGAATGAATAGAGAGAGAGGGGCAGAGAGATGTTACTGTAAGAATGAAGAGAGAGGGGCAGAGAGATGTTACTGTAAGAATGAAGAGAGAGGGGTGGACAGCTGTTACTGTAAGAATGAAGAGAGAGGGGCGGAGAGATGTTACTGTAAGAATGAAGAGAGAGGGGCAGAGAGATGTTACTGTAAGAATGAAGAGAGAGGGGCCGAGAGATGTTACTGTAAAAATGAATAGAGAGAGAGGGGCAGAGAGATGTTACTGTAAGAATGAAGAGAGAGGGACAGAGAGATTTTACTGTAAGAATGAAGAGAGAGGGGCGGAGAGCTGTTACTGTAAGAATGAAGAGAGAGGGCAGAGAGATGTTACTGTAAGAATGAAGAGAGAGGGGCAGAGAGCTGTTACTGTAAGAATGAAGAGAGAGGGGCGGAGAGATGTTACTGTAAGAATGAAGAGAGAGGGGCGGAGAGCTGTTACTGTAAGAATGAAGAGAGAGAGAGGGGCAGAGAGATGTTACTGTAAGAATGAAGAGAGAGCGGCAGAGAGATGTTACTGTAAGAATGAAGAGAGAGCGGCAGAGAGATGTTACTGTAAGAATGAAGGGAGCGGGGCGGAGAGATGTTACTGTAAGAATGAAGAGAGAGCGGCAGAGAGATGTTACTGTAAGAATGAAGAGAGAGGGGCAGACAGCTGTTACTGTAAGAATGAAGAGAGAGGGGCAGAGTGATGTTACTGTAAGAATG
Organism: Salvelinus fontinalis; assembly: GCF_029448725.1. Lineage (NCBI taxonomy): Eukaryota > Metazoa > Chordata > Actinopteri > Salmoniformes > Salmonidae > Salvelinus > Salvelinus fontinalis. The sequence continues at coordinate 4,014,384 of NC_074697.1, forward strand.
AAGAGAGAGGGGCAGACAGCTGTTATTGTAAGAATGAAGAGAAAGGGCAGACAGCTGTTACTGTAAGAATGAAGAGAGAGGGCGGGGAGATGTTACTGTAAGAATGAAGAGAGAGGGGCGGAGAGCTGTTACTGTAAGAATGAAGAGAGAGGGGCAGAGAGCTGTTACTGTAAGAAAGAAGAGAGAGGGGCGGAGAGCTGTTACTGTAAGAATGAAGAGAGAGGGGCGGAGAGATGTTACTGTAAGAATGAATAGAGAGAGAGGGGCAGAGAGATGTTACTGTAAGAATGAAGAGAGAGGGGCAGAGAGATGTTACTGTAAGAATGAAGAGAGAGAGAGGGGCAGAGAGATGTTACTGTAAGAATGAAGAGAGAGGGGCAGAGAGATTTTACTGTAAGAATGAAGAGAGAGGGGCGGAGAGCTGTTACTGTAAGAATGAAGAGAGAGGGCAGAGAGATGTTACTGTAAGAATGAAGAGAGAGGGGCAGAAAGATGTTACTGTAAGAATGAAGAGAGAGGGGCAGAGAGATGTTACTGTAAGAATGAAGAGAGAGGGGCAGAGAGATGTTACTGTAAGAATGAAGAGAGAGGGGCAGACAGCTGTTACTGTAAGAATGAAGAGAGAGGGGCAGAGAGATGTTACTGTAAGAATGAAGAGAGAGGGGCGGAGAGATGTTACTGTAAGAATGAAGAGAGAGGGGCAGAGAGATGTTACTGTAAGAATGAAGGGAGAGGGGCGGAGAGCTGTTACTGTAAGAATGAAGAGAGAGGGGCAGAGAGATGTTACTGTAAGAATGAAGAGAGAGGGGCGGAGAGATGTTACTGTAAGAATGAAGAGAGAGAGAGGGGCAGAGAGCTGTTACTGTAAGAATGAAGAGAGAGGAGCCGAGAGATGTTACTGTAAGAATGAATAGAGAGAGAGGGGCAGAGAGATGTTACTGTAAGAATGAAGAGAGAGGGGCAGAGAGATTTTACTGTAAGAATGAAGAGAGAGGGGCGGAGAGCTGTTACTGTAAGAATGAAGAGAGAGGGCAGAGAGATGTTACTGTAAGAATGAAGAGAGAGGGGCAGAAAGATGTTACTGTAAGAATGAAGAGAGAGGGGCAGAGAGATGTTACTGTAAGAATGAAGAGAGAGGGGCAGAGAGATGTTACTGTAAGAATGAAGAGAGAGGGGCAGACAGCTGTTACTGTAAGAATGAAGAGAGAGGGGCAGAGAGATGTTACTGTAAGAATGAAGAGAGAGGGGCGGAGAGATGTTACTGTAAGAATGAAGAGAGAGGGGCAGAGAGATGTTACTGTAAGAATGAAGGGAGAGGGGCGGAGAGCTGTTACTGTAAGAATGAAGAGAGAGGGGCAGAGAGATGTTACTGTAAGAATGAAGAGAGAGGGGCGGAGAGATGTTACTGTAAGAATGAAGAGAGAGAGAGGGGCAGAGAGCTGTTACTGTAAGAATGAAGAGAGAGGGGCAGAGAGATGTTACTGTAAGAATGAAGAGAGAGGGGCGGAGAGATGTTACTGTAAGAATGAAGAGAGAGAGAGGGGCAGAGAGCTGTTACTGTAAGAATGAAGAGAGAGGGGCAGACAGCTGTTACTGTAAGAATGAAGAGAGAGCGGCAGAGAGATGTTACTGTAAGAATGAAGGGAGAGGGGCAGAGAGATGTTACTGTAAGAATGAAGAGAGAGCGGCAGAGAGATGTTACTGTAAGAATGAAGAGAGAGCGGCAGAGAGATGTTACTGTAAGAATGAAGGGAGCGGGGCGGAGAGATGTTACTGTAAGAATGAAGAGAGAGGGGCAGACAGCTGTTATTGTAAGAATGAAGAGAAAGGGCAGACAGCTGTTACTGTAAGAATGAAGAGAGAGGGGCGGAGAGATGTTACTGTAAGAATGAAGGGAGCGGGGCGGAGAGATGTTACTGTAAGAATGAAGAGAGAGGGGCAGACAGCTGTTATTGTAAGAATGAAGAGAAAGGGCAGACAGCTGTTACTGTAAGAATGAAGAGAGAGGTGCAGAGAGATGTTACTGTAAGAATGAAGAGAGAGGGGCGGAGAGATGTTACTGTAAGAATGAAGAGAGAGGGGCGGAGAGCTGTTACTGTAAGAAAGAAGAGAGAGGGGCGGAGAGCTGTTACTGTAAGAAGGAAGAGAGAGGGGCGGAGAGATGTTACTGTAAGAATGAATAGAGAGAGAGGGGCAGAGAGATGTTACTGTAAGAATGAAGAGAGAGGGGCAGAGAGATGTTACTGTAAGAATGAAGAGAGAGGGGTGGACAGCTGTTACTGTAAGAATGAAGAGAGAGGGGCAGAGAGCTGTTACTGTAAGAATGAAGAGAGAGGGGCCGAGAGATGTTACTGTAAGAATGAATAGAGAGAGAGGGGCAGAGAGATGTTACTGTAAGAATGAAGAGAGAGGGACAGAGAGATTTTACTGTAAGAATGAAGAGAGAGGGGCGGAGAGCTGTTACTGTAAGAATGAAGAGAGAGGGCAGAGAGATGTTACTGTAAGAATGAAGAGAGAGGGGCAGAGAGATGTTACTGTAAGAATGAAGAGAGAGGGGCGGAGAGATGTTACTGTAAGAATGAAGAGAGAGGGGCGGAGAGATGTTACTGTAAGAATGAAGAGAGAGGGGCAGACAGCTGTTACTGTAAGAATGAAGAGAGAGCGGCAGAGAGATGTTACTGTAAGAATGAAGGGAACGGGGCGGAGAGATGTTACTGTAAGAATGAAGAGAGAGCGGCAGAGAGATGTTACTGTAAGAATGAAGAGAGAGGGGCGGAGAGATGTTACTGTAAGAATGAAGAGAGAGGGGCAGACAGCTGTTATTGTAAGAATGAAGAGAAAGGGCAGACAGCTGTTACTGTAAGAATGAAGAGAGAGGGCGGAGAGATGTTACTGTAAGAATGAAGAGAGAGGGGCAGAGAGATGTTACTGTAAGAATGAAGAGAGAGGGGCGGAGAGCTGTTACTGTAAGAATGAAGAGAGAGGGGAGGAGAGCTGTTACTGTAAGAATGAAGAGAGAGGGGCGGAGAGCTGTTACTGTAAGAATGAAGAGAGAGGGGCGGAGAGCTGTTACTGTAAGAATGAAGAGAGAGGGCAGAGAGATGTTACTGTAAGAATGAAGAGAGAGGGGCAGAAAGATGTTACTGTAAGAATGAAGAGAGAGGGGCAGAGAGATGTTACTGTAAGAATGAAGAGAGAGGGGCAGAGAGATGTTACTGTAAGAATGAAGAGAGAGGGGCAGACAGCTGTTACTGTAAGAATGAAGAGAGAGGGGCAGAGAGATGTTACTGTAAGAATGAAGAGAGAGGGGCGGAGAGATGTTACTGTAAGAATGAAGAGAGAGGGGCAGAGAGATGTTACTGTAAGAATGAAGAGAGAGGGGCAGAGAGATGTTACTGTAAGAATGAAGAGAGAGGGGCAGAGAGATGTTACTGTAAGAATGAAGAGAGAGGGGCGGAGAGATGTTACTGTAAGAATGAAGAGAGAGGGGCAGAGAGATGTTACTGTAAGAATGAAGAGAGAGGGGCGGAGAGATGTTACTGTAAGAATGAAGAGAGAGGTGCAGAGAGATGTTACTGTAAGAATGAAGAGAGAGGGGCAGACAGCTGTTACTGTAAGAATGAAGAGAGAGGGGCAGAGAGATGTTACTGTAAGAATGAATAGAGAGGGCAGAGAGCTGTTACTGTAAGAAGGAAGAAAGATTGGGGCAGAGAGATGTTACTGTAAGAAGGAAGAAAGATTGGGGCAGAGAGATGTTACTGTAAGAAGGAAGAAAGATTGGGGCAGAGAGATGTTACTATAAGAAGGAAGAAAGATAGGGGCAGAGAGATGTTACTGTAAGAAGGAAGAAAGATTGGGGCAGAGAGATGTTACTGTAAGAAGGAAGAAAGATTGGGGCAGAGAGATGTTACTGTAAGAAGGAAGAAAGATTGGGGCAGAGAGATGTTACTGTAAGAAGGAAGAAAGATTGGGGCAGAGAGATGTTACTGTAAGAAGGAAGAGAGATTGGGGCAGAGAGATGTTACTGTAAGATGGAAGAAAGATTGGGGCAGAGAGATGTTACTGTAAGAAGGAAGAAAGATTGGGGCAGAGAGATGTTACTGTAGGAAGGAAGAAAGATTGGGGCAGAGAGATGTTACTGTAAGAAGGAAGAAAGATTAGGGCAGAGAGATGTTACTGTAAGAAGGAAGAAAGATTGGGGCAGAGAGATGTTACTGTAAGAAGGAAGAAAGATTGGGGCAGAGAGATGTTACTGTAAGAAGGAAGAAAGATTGGGGCAGAGAGATGTTACTGTAAGAAGGAAGAAAGATTGGGGCAGAGAGATGTTACTGTAAGAAGGAAGAAAGATTGGGGCAGAGAGATGTTACTGTAAGAAGGAAGAAAGATTGGGGCAGAGAGATGTTACTGTAAGAAGGAAGAAAGATTGGGGCAGAGAGATGTTACTGTAAGAAGGAAGAAAGATTGGGGCAGAGAGATGTTACTGTAAGATGGAAGAAAGATTGGGGCAGAGAGATGTTACTGTAAGAAGGAAGAAAGATTGGGGCAGAGAGATGTTACTGTAAGAAGGAAGAAAGATTGGGGCAGAGGAGAGGTAGAACTTCAGTGAGAGATTTTAAAAGGGTAGAGAGAATAAGAAAAGCACATTCTTTGTCTTAACTCTAGCAAATGGATTTCGTCCTACAATTACCAGTGTGCATGTGGGAATGACCACAGACTTAAAGCATTGTTTTGTCCTGCTTGTTTTTTGTTTCCACAGTTCTGTGGTGTTTCTCAATGTTTGTTATGTGGTGAAAAGCAACGGTGCCAACAGACTGACAAGCTCCTTGGCCCAGAGTCTGACTGGGTTCTGTCTGGTCTAAAGAGACATGTTACAGTCCCTCTGAGGGGGATATTGTCCTCCAAAAACACAGCTCACATGCTCCATGTTACTCGCAACACTCACAGCTCAACTCATTATCCAAACCTCTTTTTGAATTTCAGTTTAAAAGCAACCATCACAGATGTGCTGCACATCTATAACCTCTATAATATTCTGTAGGTGTTCTAGAGAGAAGCGTGAAGGGGGAAGCCAGTGCCCTCACTAAAGCCAAGACCCTCTACAGATCCTGCACCAATGAGAGTGAGTCTGCTGGTCTGTTTTGTTGAGGTCAATTACATTTCAATTCAGTAAGTCATTAAAGTCCAATTAGCTGTCTACCTTTAAGCTGTGAGTTAACCTGGGTCACTTTTGTGTTTTTTTCCCCCTCTGAAGGTCAAATTGAGAAAAGGGGCGGAGCTCCTTTACTAGACATACTTCCTAATGTGTTTGAGTGGCCAATAGCAACAGACCACTGGGAGACTGTCTATGGTGAACTACACTATGCCCTTCGACCTCTGTGTTTCCTACACTTATTTTAGTTTGCCTCTCCTCAAACCAATTACCTCCTCTCCTCTCCTCTAACCAATTACCTCCTCTCCTCTCCTCTAACCAATCCTCTCCTCTCCTCAAACAAATCTTCTCCTCTCCTCTAACCAATTCCTCTCCTCAAACAAATCTTCTCCTCTCCTCAAACAAATCTTCTCCTCTCTTCAAATCAATTACCTCCTCTCCTCTCCTCAAACCAATTACCTCCTCTCCTCTCCTCTAACCAATTACCTCCTCTCCTCTCCTCAAACCAATCCTCTCCTCTCCTCAAACAAATCTTCTCCTCTCCTCAAACAAATCTTCTCCTCTCTTCAAACCAATTACCTCCTCTCCTCTCCTCAAACCAATTACCTCCTCTCCTCTAACCAATCTTCTCCTCTCCTCAAACAAATCTTCTCCTCTCCTCAAACAAATCTTCTCCTCTCCTCTAACCAATTACCTCCTCTCCTCTCCTCAAACCAATCCTCTCCTCTCCTCAAACAAATCTTCTCCTCTCCTCAAATAAATCTCCTCCTCTCTTCAAACCAATTACCTCCTCTCCTCTCCTCAAACCAATTACCTCCTCTCCTCTAACCAATCTTCTCCTCTCCTCAAACAAATATTCTCCTCTCCTCAAACAAATCTTCTCCTCTCTTCAAACCAATTACCTCCTCTCCTCTCTTCAAACCAATTACCTCCTCTCCTCAAACAAATCTTCTTCTCTCCTCAAACCAATTACCTCCTCTCCTCTCCTCTAACCAATCCTCTCCTCTCCTCAATCCTCTCCTCTAACCAATCCTCTCCTCAATCCTCTCCTCTCATCAAACCAATCATCTCTTCTCCTCTCCTCTCCTCAAACCAATCCTCTCCTCAAACCAATCCTCTCCTCTCCTACTTAGGGAACACATGGAAGTTGGAGGATGCCATTGCCAGACTAAATGAGAAATACGGAACTCAAGTCTTGGTTAATTTTTTTATCGGCACTGATGACAAAGACTCCAATTCACACATCATTCACGTAGGTGGCGTCACATGCTCATACACTTGAACACACCTACACCCCATCACATGACTGTCACATGAGGATACACTTGAACACACCTACACCCCATCACATGACTGTCACATGCTCATACACTTGAACACACCTACACCCCATCACATGACTGTCACATGCACATACACTTGAACACACCTACACCTCATCACATGACTGTCACATGAGGATACACTTGAACACACCTACACCCCATCACATGACTGTCACATGCACATACACTTGAACACACCTACACCCCATCACATGACTGTCACATGCACATACACTTGAACACACCTACACCCCATCACATGACTGTCACATGAGGATACACTTGAACACACCTACACCTCATCACATGAATGTCACATGCACATACACTTGAACACACCTACACCCCATCACATGACTGTCACATGCACATACACTATAGAAGGTCTACAGGTCATTTTTTTCTTCACATTTGTTGTGTTACAAAGTGGGATTGGAATATACAGTACCAGTCAAAAGTTTGGACACACCTACTCATTCAAGGGTTTTTCTTTATTTTTACTATTTTCTACATTGTAGAATAATAGTGAAGTCATCAAAACTATGAAATAACACATATGGAATCTTGTAGTAACCAAAAAGGTGTTAAACAAATCAAAATATATTTTAGATTTTAGATTCTTCAAATAGCCACCCTTTGCCTTGATAACAACTTTGTACACTTTTTTTTGCCAAAATGCAAAGTCTTATGTTTGGTGCAAATCCAACACATCACTGAGTAACTGCCTCCCTATTCGCATGCCTGGTGGTGGCTGCATCATGGTATGGGTATGCTTGACATCGGCAAAGACTGACGTTTTTCAGGATGAAAAGAAACTGGATGGAGCTAAGAACAGGCAAAATCCTAAGTTCAGTCGGCTTTAAACCAGACACTGGGAGAGGTGGCAGGTAGCCTAGTGGTTAGAGGAGGCAGGTATCCTAGTGGTTAGAGGAGGTGTAACGGATGTGAAATGGCTAGCTAGTTAGCGGGTACGCGCTAGTAGCATTTCAATCAGTTACGTCACTTGCTCTGAGACTTAAGTAGGGTTTCCCCTTGCTCTGCAAGGACCGCAGCCTTTGTGGAGCGATGGGTAACGATGCTTCGTGGGCAACCGTTGTTGATGTATGCAGAGGGTCCCTGGTTCGCGCCCGTGTCGGGGCGAGGGGACGACGTAAAGCTATACTGTTACAGAGGCAGGTAGCCTAGTGGTTAGAGGAGGCAGGTAGCCTAGTGGTTAGAGGAGGCAAGTAGCCTAGTGGTTAGAGGAGGCAAGTAGCCTAGTGGTTAGAGGAGGCAGGTAGCCTAGTGGTTAGAGGAGGCAAGTAGCCTAGTGGTTAGAGGAGGCAAGTAGCCTAGTGGTTAGAGGAGGCAGGTAGCCTAGTGTTTAGAGGAGGCAGGTAGCCTAGTGGTTAGAGGAGGCAGGTAGCCTAGTGGTTAGAGGAGGCAGGTAGCCTAGTGGTTAGAGGAGGCAAGTAGCCTAGTAGTTAGAGGAGGCAAGTAGCCTAGTAGTTAGAGGAGGCAGGTAGCCTAGTGGTTAGAGGAGGCAAGTAGTCTAGTGGTTAGAGGAGGCAAGTAGCCTAGTGGTTGGAAGAGGCAGGTAGCCTAGTGGTTAGAGGAGGCATGTAGCCTAGTGGTTAGAGGAGGCAGGTAGCCTAGTGGTTAGAGGAGGCAAGTAGCCTAGTGGTTAGAGGAGGCAGGTAGCCTAGTGGTTAGAGGAGGCACGTAGCCTAGTGGTTAGAGTAGGCAACTAGCCTTTTGGTTAGATGAGGCAGATAGCCTAGTGGTTAGAGGAGGCAGGTAGCCTAGTGGTTAGAGGAGGCAGGTAGCCTAGTGGTTAGAGGAGGCAGGTAGCCTAGTGGTTAGAGGAGGCAGGTAGCCTAGCGGTTAGAGGAGGCAGGTAGCCTAGCGGTTAGAGGAGGCAGGTAGCCTAGCGGTTAGAGCAGGCAGGTAGCCTAGCGGTTAGAGCAGGCAGGTAGCCTAGCGGTTAGAGGAGGCAGGTAGCCTAGCGGTTAGAGGAGGCAGGTAGCCTAGTGGTTAGAGGAGGCAGGTAGCCTAGTGGTTAGAGGAGGCAGGTAGCCTAGTGGTTAGAGGAGGCAGGTAGCCTAGTGGTTAGAGGAGGTAGGTAGCCTAGTGGTTAGAGGAGGCAGGTAGCCTAGTGGTTAGAGGAGGTAGGTAGCCTAGTGGTTAGAGCGTTGGGCCAGTAACCTAAAGGTTGTTAGTTCAAATACCTGCGCCGACAAAGTGGGAAATCTCTCTGTGCCCTTGAGCAAGGCACTTAACCCTAATTAGCTCCAGGTCTGTTGTACTACTATGGCCGACCCTGTAAAATGACACATTTCACTGCACCTATCTGGTGTATGTGAAATTACTTCACCTTGCAGCAGGCCAATAACCTACATCACAAAGCCAAATTTACACAGGATTTGCTTAGAAGAAGACAGAGAATGTTTCTGAGTGGCCAAGTTTAAAATTTTAACTTAAATCTGCCTGAAAATCAATGGCAAGACTTGAAAATGGTGGACTAGCCATGATCCCCCAACACCTTGACAGAGCTTGAAGAATGTTGCAAAGAATAATGGGCAAATATTGCACAAAGCTCGTATGAGACTTACCCAAGAAGATTCACAGCTGTAATCCCTGACAATGGTGTTTATAACATGTGTTGACGCAGGGGGTGTGAATACTAATCTAATCAAGATATCTTAGTGTTTTATTTTTCGTTCATCTTTTTTTTTTTAAATGAATTTTTCTTCCACTTTGACATTACAGGTTATTTTGTGTAGATCATTCACAACAACAACAAAAAACAATTCAATCCATTTTAACCCCACTTTGTAACACAATAAAATGTTAAGAAATCCAAGGGTGGTATACACATTGTCCACACCATCACATGATAGACACTGAACACACCTGTACCCCATCAAATGATAGACACATAAACACACCTGTACCCCATCACATGATAGACACATAAACACACCTGTACCCCATCACATGATAGACACATAAACACACCTGTACCCCATCGCATGATAGACACATGAACACACCTGTACCCCATCACATAGACAGACACATGCACACACCTGTACCCCATCACATAGACACATAAACACACCTGTACCCCATCACATAGACACATAAACACACCTGTACCCCATCACATAGACACATAAACACACCTGTACCCCATCACATGATAGACACATAAACACACCTGTACCCCATCACATAATAGACACATAAACACACCTGTACCCCATCGCATGATAGACACATGAACACACCTGTACCCCATCACATAGACAGACACATGCACACACCTGTACCCCATCGCATGATAGACACATAAACACACCTGTACCCCATCACATAATAGACACATAAACACACCTGTACCCCATCACATGATAGACACATGAACACACCTGTACCCCATCACATGATAGACACATAAACACACCTGTACCCCATCACATAATAGACACATAAACACACCTGTACCCCATCACATAATAGACACATAAACACACCTGTACCCCATCACATGATAGACACATAAACACACCTGTACCCCATCACATGATAGACACATAAACACACCTGTACCCCATCACATAATAGACACATGAACACACCTGTACCCCATCACATGATAGACACATAAACACACCTGTACCCCATCACATGATAGACACATAAACACACCTGTACCCCATCACATAATAGACACATAAACACACCTGTACCCCATCACATAATAGACACATGAACACACCTGTACCCCATCACATAATAGACACATAAACATACCTGTACCCCATCACATAATAGACACATAAACACACCTGTACCCCATCACATGATAGACACATAAACACACCTGTACCCCATCACATAATAGACACATGAACACACCTGTACCCCATCACATAATAGACACATGAACACACCTGTACCCCATCACATGATAGACACATAAACACACCTGTACCCCATCACATGATAGACACATAAACACACCTGTACCCCATCACATAATAGACACATAAACACACCTGTACCCCATCACATAATAGACACATGAACACACCTGTACCCCATCACATAATAGACACATAAACATACCTGTACCCCATCACATAATAGACACATAAACACACCTGTACCCCATCACATGATAGACACATAAACACACCTGTACCCCATCACATAATAGACACATGAACACACCTGTACCCCATCACATAATAGACACATGAACACACCTGTACCCCATCACATAATATACACATGAACACACCTGTACCCCATCACATAATATACACATGAACACACCTGTACCCCATCACATAATATACACATGAACACACCTGTACCCCATCACATAATAGACACATGAACACACCTGTACCCCATCATATGATAGACACATAAACACACCTGTACCGCATCACCTGTACCCCTTAACCCTCTCTCGTAGTTAGGGATTTAGTGTACCTATTTGCTCAGTAAACTACCCTAAATCTAACCTAGGCAGTGTTAAGTATCCACACATTAATCTCTCTGAACTTTATGTTCCAGTGAGTGCTTTGTCTTTCACCTGTTGAATGAGTGGCTGCTTGTGTCCTGATTCTCTCTCCTCTGACAGTTTGACCAGCAAACCAGCCTTGGTCTCTTATCCAGAGAGCACTATACCTGCACCGGGCCCTATGCAGAGGTAAGACTGTACCTGCTACACACATATTAATGATATCCAGTTCTCTAGTCGGGTCTGTGGAGGAAATTAGTTCTCTGTCTGGGTCTGTGGAGGAAATGAGTTCTCTGAGTCTGTGGAGGAAATGAGTTCTCTGGCCGGGTCTGTGGAGGAAATGAGTTCTCTGAGTCTGTGGAGGAAATGAGTTCTCTGGCCGGGTATGTGGAGGAAATTAGTTCTCTGGCCAGGTCTGTGGAGGAAATGAGTTCTCTGGCAGGGTCTGTGGAGGAAATGAGTTCTCTGTCCGGGTCTGTGGAGGAAATGAGTTCTCTGGCCGGGTCTGTGGAGGAAATGAGTTCTCTGGCCGGGTCTGTGGAGGAAATGAGTTCTCTGGCCGGGTCTGTGAAGGAAATGAGTTCTCTGGCCGGGTCTGTGGAGGAAATGAGTTCTCTGGCCGGGTCTGTGGAGGAAATTAGTTCTCTGGCCGGGTCTGTGGAGGAAATGAGTTCTCTGGCCGGGTCTGTGGAGGAAATGAGTTCTCTGGCCGGGTATGTGGAGGAAATGAGTTCTCTGGCCGGGTCTGTGGAGGAAATGAGTTCTCTGGCCGGGTATGTGGAGGAAATGAGTTCTCTGGCCGGGTCTGTGGAGGAAATGAGTTCTCTGGCCGGGTCTGTGAAGGAAATTAGTTCTCTGGCCGGGTATGTGGAGGAAATGAGTTCTCTGGCCGGGTCTGTGGAGGAAATTAGTTCTCTGGCCGGGTATGTGGAGGAAATGAGTTCTCTGGCCGGGTCTGTGGAGAAAATGAGTTCTCTGGCCGGGTCTGTGGAGGAAATGAGTTCTCTGGCCGGGTCTGTGGAGGAAATTAGTTTTCTGGCCGGGTCTGTGGAGGAAATTAGTTCTCTGGCCGGGTATGTGGAGGAAATGAGTTCTCTGGCCGGGTATGTGGAGGAAATGAGTTCTCTGGCCGGGTCTGTGGAGGAAATTAGTTCTCTGGCCGGGTCTGTGGAGGAAATGAGTTCTCTGGCCGGGTCTGTGGAGGAAATGAGTTCTCTGGCCGGGTATGTGGAGGAAATGGGTTCTCTGGCCGGGTATGTGGAGGAAATGAGTTCTCTGGCCGGGTATGTGGAGGAAATGAGTTCTCTGGCCGGGTCTGTGGAGGAAATTAGTTCTCTGGCCGGGTATGTGGAGGAAATGAGTTCTCTGGCCGGGTCTGTGGAGGAAATGAGTTGTCTGGCCGGGTCTGTGGAGGAAATTAGTTCTCTGGCCGGGTCTGTGGAGGAAATTAGTTGTCTGGCCGGGTCTGTGGAGGAAATTAGTTCTCTGGCCAGGTCTGTGGAGGAAATTAGTTCTCTGGCCGGGTCTGTCAGAGTCTGGGTTTCAACCCCCTGTGGTTCTGATCACTGGTCCATCCACCCAGAACACACAACGACCCACATCCGCAGTGACTGCAAGCCCTCAGCATCAGTCTAGGATAAGATCACCATCCTCTAGGTAAATATGCTGACGCTGGGTCCATAACCTCCAGCACGGTTTAATGAACATCCACAACTAGATGTGAAGAACTGTAAAGCTGATGAGATTTGAACCTGAATATTTTACTGCAGTTTAAAGATTGAACTAATCATTAGCATTGACGTCCTCTAATGAGTTTGAAACCTCCTGTGTTAGTGTGGTTTAACACAGACCTCCAAATAAGCCTGTTTGCCTGATGTCTCTGTTATGGAGAAACTATAAACCACATCATGATCCATTTCCCCCCTAAACACCAGTCTGATGTTTGGCCCACGGATGACCTGTGTTCCAACTTATCTAACTGTCAATGTGTGTGTGTGTGTGTGTGTGTGTGTGTGTGTGTGTGTGTGTGTGTGTGTGTGTGTGTGTGTGTGTGTGTGTGTGTGTGTGTGTGTGTGTGTGTGTGTGTGTGTGTGTGAGATGCCATCTGGAGCAATGTGATCATTAAAATAATGAAGTGAGATGACCGATTTGGTCGCAGCCCAACTCAAACCAGATGTCAGTGTTTGGGGTGGATATTCTCTTCTATGGTTTTACTTTACTGACTAACACCACTGAATGATATCCTGAAAGGATTCTGTACTTGCAAAACTTGGCGTAGCCGGGATAGGAGTGAGTGTTTTTTATTTTTTTATTTTATTTCACCTTTATTTAACCAGGTAGGCTAGTTGAGAACAAGTTCTCATTTGCAACTGCGACCTGGCCAAGATAAAGCATAGCAGTGTGAACAGACAACAACACATAGTTACACATGGAGTAAACAATAAACAAGTCAATAACGTGGTAGGAAAAAGAGAATCTATATACAATGTGTGCAAAAGGCATGAGGTAGGCAATAAATCGAATAATTACAATTTAGCAGATTAACACTGGAGTGATAAATCATCAGATGATCATGTGCAAGAAGAGATACTGGTGTGCAAAAGAGCAGAAAAGTAAATAAATAAAAGCAGTATGGGGGTGAGGTAGGTAAATTGGGTGGGTAGTTTACAGATGGACTATGTACAGCTGCAGCGATCGGTTAGCTGCTCGGATAGCAGATTTTTAAAGTTGTTGAGGGAGATAAAAGTCTCCAACTTCAGAGATTTTTGCAATTCGTTCCAGTCGCAGGCAGCAGAGAACTGGAAGGAAAGGCGTCCAAATGAGGTTTTGGCTTTAGGGATGATCAGTGAGATACACCTGCTGGAGCGCGTGCTACGGGTGGGTGTAGCCATCGTGACCAGTGAACTGAGATAAGGCGGCACCTTACCTAGCGTAGCCTTGTAGATGACCTGGAGCCAGTGGGTCTGACGACGAACATGTAGCGAGGGCCAGCCGACTAGGGCATACAGGTCGCAGTGGTGGGTCGTATAAGGTGCTTTAGTAACAAAACGGATGGCACTGTGATAAACTGCATCCAGTTTGCTAAGTAGAGTGTTGGAAGCTATTTTGTAGATGACATCGCCGAAGTCGAGGATCGGTAGGATAGTCAGTTTTACTAGGGTAAGTTTGGCGGCGTGAGTGAAGGGGGCTTTGTTCCGGAATAGAAAGCCGACTCTAGATTTGATTTTGGATTGGAGATGTTTGATATGAGTCTGGAAGGAGAGTTTGCAGTCTAGCCAGACACCTAGGTACTTATAGATGTCCACATATTCTAGGTCGGAACCGTCCAGGGTGGTGATGCTAGTCGGGCGTGCGGGTGCAGGCAGCGAACGGTTGAAAAGCATGCATTTGGTTTTACTAGCATTTAAGAGCAGTTGGAGGCCACGGAAGGAGTGTTGTATGGCATTGAAGCTCATTTGGAGGTTAGATAGCACAGTGTCCAGGGAAGGGCCGGAAGTATACAGAATGGTGTCGTCTGCGTAGAGGTGGATCAGGGAATCGCCCGCAGCAAGAGCAACATCATTGATGTATACAGAGAAAAGAGTCGGCCCGAGAATTGAACCCTGTGGTACCCCCATAGAGACTGCCAGAGGACCGGACAACATGCCCTCCGATTTGACACACTGAACTCTGTCTGCAAAGTAGTTGGTGAACCAGGCAAGGCAGTCATTAGAAAAACCGAGGCTATTGAGTCTCCCGATAAGAATATGGTGATTGACAGAGTCGAAAGCCTTGGCCAGGTCGATGAAGACGGCTGCACAGTAATGTCTTTTATCGATGGCGGTTATGATATCGTTTATTACCTTGAGCGTGGCTGAGGTGCACCCGTGACCGGCTCGGAAACCGGATTGCACAGCGGAGAAGGTACGGTGGGATTCGAGATGGTCAGTGATCTGTTTGTTGACTTGGCTTTCGAAGACCTTAGCTAGGCAGGGCAGGATGGATATAGGTCTGTAACAGTTTGGGTCCAGGGTGTCTCCCCCTTTGAAGAGGGGAATGACAGCGGCAGCTTTCCAATCCTTGGGGATCTCAGATGATACGAAGGAGAGGTTGAACAGGCTGGTAATAGGGGGTGCGACAATGGCGGCGGACAGTTTCAGAAATAGGGGGTCCAGATTGTCAAGCCCAGCTGATTTGTATGGGTCCAGGTTTTCCAGCTCTTTCAGAACATCTGCTATCTGGATATGGGTAAAGGAGAAGCTGGGGACGCTTGGGCGAGTAGCAGCGGGCCGGGCGGGGCTGCTGGCCAAGGTTGGAGTCGCCAGGTGGAAGGCATGGCCAGCCATTGAGAAATGTTTGTTGAAGTTTTCGATTATCGAGGACTTATCAGTGGTGACCGTGTTATCTAGCCTCAGTGCAGTGGGCAGCTGGGAGGAGGTGCTCTTGTTTTCCATGGACTTTACAGTATCCCAGAACTTTTTGGAGTTAGAGCTGCAGGATGCAAATTTCTGCTTGAAAAAGCTGGCCTTTGCTTTCCTGACTGACTGCGTGTATTGGTTCCTGACTTCCCTGAACAGTTGCATATCACGGGGGCTCTTCGATGCTATCGCAGTTCGCCACAGGATGTTTTTGTGCTGGTCGAGGGCAGTCAGGTCTGGAGTGAACCAAGGGCTATATCTGTTCTTGGTTCTGCATTTTTTGAACGGAGCATGCTTGTCTAATATGGTGAGGAAGTAACTTTTAAAGAATGACCAGGCATCCTCAACTGACGGGATGAGGTCAATATCCTTCCAGGGTACCCGGGCCAGGTCGATTAGAAAGGCCTGCTCGCAGAAGTGTTTCAGGGAGCGTTTGACAGTGATGAGGGGTGGTCGTTTGACCGTGGACCCGTGGCGGATACAGGCAATGAGGCAGTGATCGCTGAGATCTTGATTGAAGACAGCAGAGGTGTATTTGGAGGGCAAGTTGGTCAGGATAATGTCTATTAGGGTGCCCATGTTTACAGATTTGGGGTTGTACCTGGTGGGTTCCTTAATGATTTGTGTGAGATTGAGGGCATCAAGCTTAGATTGTAGGACTGCCGGGGTGTTAAGCATATCCCAGTTTAGGTCACCTAACAGAACAAACTCTGAAGCTAGATGGGGAGCGATCAATTCACAGATGGTGTCCAGGGCACAGCTGGGAGCTGAGGGGGGTCGGTAGCAGGCGGCAACAGTGAGAGACTTATTTCTGGAGAGATTAATTTTTAAAATTAGAAGTTCAAACTGTTTGGGCATAGACTTGGAAAGTATGACAGAACTTTGCAGGCTATCTCTGCAGTAGATTGCAACTCCTCCCCCTTTGGCAGTTCTATCTTGACGGAAAGTGTTATAGTTGGGTATGGAAATCTCAGAGTTTTTGGTGGCCTTCCTAAGCCAGGATTCAGACACGGCAAGGACATCAGGGTTGGCAGAGTGTGCTAAAGCGGTGAGTAAGGCAAACTTAGGCAGGAGGCTTCTGATGTTGACATGCATGAGGCCAAGGCTTTTTCGATCACAGAAGTCAACAAATGAGGGTGACTGGGGACATTCAGGGCCTGGGTTTACCTCCACATCACCCGAGGAACAGAGGAGCAGTAGGATGAGGGTGCGGCTAAAGGCTATCAAAACTGGTCGCCTAGAGCGTTGGGGACAAGGAATAAAAGGAGCAGATTTA
This sequence comes from Salvelinus fontinalis, assembly GCF_029448725.1. Classification (NCBI taxonomy): domain Eukaryota; kingdom Metazoa; phylum Chordata; class Actinopteri; order Salmoniformes; family Salmonidae; genus Salvelinus; species Salvelinus fontinalis. The sequence goes on from NC_074697.1 coordinate 4,031,044, forward strand.
TGGGCGTGGTAGAATAGATTCTGGGCATAATGTGCAGACCAGGGTATGGTGGGGCACGGGTACAGCGGAGGCAAGCCCAGGCACTGGGTGATGATAAGAGAGGTTGTATCTCTGGACATGTTGGTCTCAATGGGTGAGGTCACCGCATGTGTGGGGGGTGGGACAAAGGAGGTATCAGAGGTACGGAGAGTGGAACTACGGGGTCCATTGCAAACCAAAACAATGATAACTAGCCTGAACAACAGTATGCAAGGCATATTGATATTTGAGAGAGACATACAATAAGGCATAAAGTGATTGCAGGTCATGATTGGGAGAGCTAGCTAAAACAGCAGGTCAGATAACAGCAGCTAGTCGGCTAACACAGCAACAGAAGGTAAAAATGGCGACGACTGGGCAGAGAGGGTCGGATTAACTACACACAGATCCTGAGTTAAGGCACAGAGCCGACAGATAAAACACAAATAAACAGAATGGAGTACCGTGAATTAATGGACAGTCAAGCAGGCATAAGCTATGTAGCCAAGTGATCATAGTGTCCAGGGGCCAGCCGTAGATGAAGTAGTGAGGCCTCCACTAAGCTAGCCCGCGGCGTTTAAAGTTAGTAGCCCGGGGGGGTGGTCTGCTCAGACGGAGGGGGTCTGCTCAGACGGAGGCCGGTTGAGGGCACAGTGGATGGGGTATTTGTCTGCAGACCAGACGTGGTCGTGTCGACAGAGAATCCAAGCCGGATGGCGGTGGCGAAAGAGAGGTTGTGTGTGCGTGTGTGTGTGTGTGCGTGTGTGTGTGTGTGTGTGTGCGTGTGTGTGTGTGTGTGTGTGTGTGTGTGTGTGTGTGTGTGTGTGTGTGTGTGGTTCATTGATTAGACAGATTTTACTTTCATAGTGTTCTCTTCTTGTCTCTCAATATCAAAGGTATGATAAATACCATAGGACGATAAAGCCTAATATATATTTACAGTGATGTGAATACAGTCTGTCATTATATTTACAGTAATGTGAATACAGTCTGTCATTATATTTACAGTGATGTGAATACAGTCTGTCATTATATTTACAGTGATGTGAATACAGTATCTGTCATTATATTTACAGTGATGTGAATACAGTCTGTCATTATATTTACAGTGATGTGAATACAGTCTGTCATTATATTTACAGTGATGTGAATACAGTTTGTCATTATATTTACAGTGATGTGAATACAGTTTGTCATTATATTTACAGTGATGTGAATACAGTTTGTCATTATATTTACAGTGATGTGAATACAGTTTGTCATTATATTTACAGTGATGTGAATACAGTTTGTCATTATATTTACAGTGATGTGAATACAGTTTGTCATTATATTTACAGTGATGTGAATACAGTCTGTCATTATATTTACAGTGATGTGAATACAGTATCTGTCATTATATTTACAGTAATGTGAATACAGTATCTGTCATTATATTTACAGTGATGTGAATACAGTATCTGTCATTATATTTACAGTAATGTGAATACAGTATCTCTCATTCTTCCTCATCTACCCAACTACTTATGACTGCTTTTTACTACAATACATGTTTTTAATGTCTGTCTGTCTGTCTGTCTGTCTGTCTGTCTGTCTGTCTGTCTGTCTGTCTGTCTGTCTGTCTGTGTGTCCTCCCAGCCATGTAGAGCGTATGAGCAGTTCATGATAGACGTGGCCAGGCTGATCCGCACCGACCGCAGCCTGGTGGTCAACGAGACCCAAATCAGAGAGGAGGTCACCAGGGTCATTGAGCTGGAGAGGGAGATCGCCAACGTAAGTTCAACATTTACGCTCTAGGAAACCCTGCTTTAGTTACTTTAGTTTTGTAACTTCAGCCCCTAACCTCCTCTCCATCACTGTGTTTATGAAGCCAGACCTCAGCCCCTAACCTCCTCTCCATCACTGTGTTTATGAAGCCAGACCTCAGCCCCTAACCTCCTCTCCATCACTGTGTTTATGAAGCCAGACCTCAGCCCCTAACCTCCTCTCCATCACTGTGTTTATGAAGCCAGACCTCAGCCTCTAACCTCCTCTCCATCACTGTGTTTATGAAGCCAGACTTCAGCCCCTAACCTCCTCTCCATCACTGTGTTTATGAAGCCAGACCTCAGCCTCTAACCTCCTCTCCATCACTGTGTTTATGAAGCCAGACCTCAGCCTCTAACCTCCTCTCCATCACTGTGTTTATGAAGCCAGACCTCAGCCTCTAACCTCCTCTCCATCACTGTGTTTATGAAGCCAGACCTCAGCCCCTAACCTCCTCTCCATCACTGTGTTTATGAAGCCAGACCTCAGCCCCTAACCTCCTCTCCATCACTGTGTTTATGAAGCCAGACCTCAGCCTCTAACCTCCTCTCCATCACTGTGTTTATGAAGCCAGACCTCAGCCTCTAACCTCCTCTCCATCACTGTGTTTATGAAGCCAGACCTCAGCCTCTAACCTCCTCTCCATCACTGTGTTTATGAAGCCAGACTTCAGCCTCTAACCTCCTCTCCATCACTGTGTTTATGAAGCCAGACTTCAGCCCCTAACCTCCTCTCCATCACTGTGTTTATGAAGCCAGACTTCAGCCCCTAACCTCCTCTCCATCACTGTGTTTATGAAGCCAGACTTCAGCCCCTAACTACCTCTCCATCACTGTGTTTATGAAGCCAGACTTCAGCCCCTAACCTCCTCTCCATCACTGTGTTTATGAAGCCAGACCTCAGCCTCTAACCTCCTCTCCATCACTGTGTTTATGAAGCCAGACTTCAGCCCCTAACCTCCTCTCCATCACTGTGTTTATGAAGCCAGACCTCAGCCTCTAACCTCCTCTCCATCACTGTGTTTATGAAGCCTGACTTCAGCCCCTAACCTCCTCTCCATCACTGTGTTTATGAAGCCAGACCTCAGCCTCTAACCTCCTCTCCATCACTGTGTTTATGAAGCCAGACTTCAGCCCCTAACCTCCTCTCCATCACTGTGTTTATGAAGCCAGACTTCAGCCTCTAACCTCCTCTCCATCACTGTGTTTATGAAGCCAGACTTCAGCCCCTAACCTCCTCTCCATCACTGTGTTTATGAAGCCAGACCTCAGCCCCTAACCTCCTCTCCATCACTGTGTTTATGAAGCCAGACCTCAGCCCCTAACCTCCTCTCCATCACTGTGTTTATGAAGCCAGACCTCAGCCCCTAACCTCCTCTCCATCACTGTGTTTATGAAGCCAGACTTCAGCCCCTAACCTCCTCTCCATCACTGTGTTTATGAAGCCAGACTTCAGCCCCTAACCTCCTCTCCATCACTGTGTTTATGAAGCCAGACTTCAGCCCCTAACCTCCTCTCCATCACTGTGTTTATGAAGCCAGACCTCAGCCCCTAACCTCCTCTCCATCACTGTGTTTATGAAGCCAGACTTCAGCCTCTAACCTCCTCCCCATCACTGTGTTTATGAAGCCAGACTTCAGCCCCTAACCTCCTCTCCATCACTGTGTTTATGAAGCCAGACTTCAGCCCCTAACCTCCTCTCCATCACTGTGTTTATGAAGCCAGACTTCAGCCCCTAACCTCCTCTCCATCACTGTGTTTATGAAGCCAGACCTCAGCCCCTAACCTCCTCTCCATCACTGTGTTTATGAAGCCAGACTTCAGCCTCTAACCTCCTCTCCATCACTGTGTTTATGAAGCCAGACTTCAGCCCCTAACCTCCTCTCCATCACTGTGTTTATGAAGCCAGACCTCAGCCTCTAACCTCCTCTCCATCACTGTGTTTATGAAGCCAGACTTCAGCCCCTAACCTCCTCTCCATCACTGTGTTTATGAAGCCAGACCTCAGCCTCTAACCTCCTCTCCATCACTGTGTTTATGAAGCCAGACCTCAGCCCCTAACCTCCTCTCCATCACTGTGTTTATGAAGCCAGACTTCAGCCTCTAACCTCCTCTCCATCACTGTGTTTATGAAGCCAGACTTCAGCCCCTAACCTCCTCTCCATCACTGTGTTTATGAAGCCAGACCTCAGCCTCTAACTACCTCTCCATCACTGTGTTTATGAAGCCAGACCTCAGCCTCTAACCTCCTCTCCATCACTGTGTTTATGAAGCCAGACCTCAGCCTCTAACCTCCTCTCCATCACTGTGTTTATGAAGCCAGACTTCAGCCTCTAACCTCCTCCCCATCACTGTGTTTATGAAGCCAGACTTCAGCCCCTAACCTCCTCTCCATCACTGTGTTTATGAAGCCAGACTTCAGCCTCTAACTACCTCTCCATCACTGTGTTTATGAAGCCAGACCTCAGCCCCTAACCTCCTCTCCATCACTGTGTTTATGAAGCCAGACTTCAGCCTCTAACTACCTCTCCATCACTGTGTTTATGAAGCCAGACCTCAGCCCCTAACCTCCTCTCCATCACTGTGTTTATGAAGCCAGACCTCAGCCTCTAACTACCTCTCCATCTTACTAGTTGTTGTGTTAACCAGGGGACGATGGTTCTTACCAGTTGTGTTAACCAGGGGACGATGGTTCTTACCAGTTGTGTTAACCAGGGGACGATGGTTCTTACCAGTTGTGTTAACCAGGGGACGATGGTTCTTACCAGTTGTGTTAACCAGGGGACGATGGTTCTTACCAGTTGTGTTAACCAGGGGACGATGGTTCTTACCAGTTGTGTTAACCAGGGGACGATGGTTCTTACCAGTTGTGTTAACCAGGGGACGATGGTTCTTACCAGTTGTGTTAACCAGGCGGCGCTGGTTCTTACCAGTTGTGTTAACCAGGCGGCGCTGGTTCTTAACAGTTGTGTTAACCAGGGGACGATGGTTCTTACCAGTTGTGTTAACCAGGTGACGCTGGTACTTACCAGTTGTGTTGACCAGGCGGCGCTGCTTCTTACCAGTTGTGTTAACCACGCGCTTTCTATACAAATTTGTAACAGATCCCTGTGTTTCCCATAGCTCAGTGCTCCACTGCTGCCTTTTACAGGACAATCAATCTGCTCTAGTACTGATATTTACAGGCTAGGGACCCTGGGCCTCCAAACACGCTGTTGGTGTGTGTGTGTGTGTGTGTGTGTGTGTGTGTGTGTGTGTGTGTGTGTGTGTGTGTGTGTGTGTGTGTGTGTGTGTGTGTGTGTGTGTGTGTGTGTGTGTGTGTGTGTGTGTGTGTGTGTGTGTGTGTGTGTGTGTTTATTGAAAGACAGACATTTATGATGGGAACAGCAGTGCCTGTTTTTGACAATTGGACTGTGTGACAGCCAGGGGACAGATCGTCTTGCGCTCTCTCTCCTTTCTCTTTCGCCCTCTTTCGCTCTCTCTTCCCCAGGCAACTGATACTCCAGAGGACCGTAACAACCCAGTTCTCCTCTACAACAAAATGGAGCTGGGTGTTCTCAATGCTAACTTCAGCCTGGAGGTCGACACACAAGTAAGAGACTCAATGTGTTTTGTCTGCTCTGTTAAGTATGTCTGATAAAACCCCTGCTCTCTGGTGATGATGATAAACCCCTCCTCTCAGGTGATGATGATAAACCCCCCCTCTCAGATGATGATAAACCCCTCCTCTCAGATGATGATAAACCCCCCCTCTCAGATGATGATAAACCCCTCCTCTCAGATGATGATAAACCCCTGCTCTCTGGTGATGATGATAAACCCCTGCTCTCTGGTGATGATGATAAACCCCTGCTCTCTGGTGATGATGATAAACCCCTGCTCTCTGGTGATGATGATAAACCCCTGCTCTCTGGTGATGATGATAAACCCCTCCTCTCAGGTGATGATGATAAACCCCCCCTCTCAGATGATGATAAACCCCCCCTCTCAGGTGATGATGATAAACCCCTCCTCTCAGGTGATGATGATAAACCCCTCCTCTCAGATGATGATAAACCCCTCCTCTCAGATGATGATGATAAACCCCTCCTCTCAGATGATGAGGATAAACCCCTGCTCTCAGATGATGATAAACCCCTCCTCTCAGATGATGATGATAAACCCCTCCTCTCAGATGATGATGATAAACCCCTCCTCTCAGATGATGATGATAAACCCCTCCTCTCAGATGATGATGATGAACCCCACTCTCAGGTGATGATGATAAACCCCTCCTCTCAGATGATGATGATGAACCCCCCCTCTCAGATGATGATAAACCCCTCCTCTCAGATGATGATAAACCCCTCCTCTCAGGTGATGATGATAAACCCCTCCTCTCAGATGATGATAAACCCCTCCTCTCAGGTGATGATGATAAACCCCTCCTCTCAGATGATGATAAACCCCTCCTCTCAGATGATGATGATAAACCCCTCCTCTCAGATGATGATGATAAACCCCTCCTCTCAGGTGATGATGATAAACCCCTCCTCTCAGGTGATGATGATAAACCCCTCCTCTCAGATGATGATAAACCCCTCCTCTCAGGTGATGATGATAAACCCCTCCTCTCAGATGATGATGATAAACCCCTCCTCTCAGATGATGATGATAAACCCCTCCTCTCAGGTGATGATGATAAACCCCTCCTCTCAGGTGATGATGATAAACCCCTCCTCTCAGATGATGATGATAAACCCCTCCTCTCAGGTGATGATGATAAACCCCTCCTCTCAGGTGATGATGATAAACCCCTCCTCTCAGATGATGATGATTAACCCCTCCTCTCAGATGATGATGATAAACCCCTCCTCTCAGGTGATGATGATAAACCCCTCCTCTCAGGTGATGATAAACCCCTCCTCTCAGGTGATGATGATAAACCCCTCCTCTCAGATGATGATGATAAACCCCTCCTCTCAGGTGATGATGTTGAACCCCTCCTCTCAGATGATGATGATAAACCCCTCCTCTCAGGTGATGATGATAAACCCCTCCTCTCAGATTATGATAAACCCCTCCTCTCAGGTGATGATGATAAACCCCTCCTCTCAGATGATGATGATAAACCCCTCCTCTCAGATGATGATGATAAACCCCTCCTCTCAGGTGATGATGATAAACCCCTCCTCTCAGATGATGATAAACCCCTCCTCTCAGGTAATGATGATAAACCCCTCCTCTCAGATGATGATGATGAACCCCCCCTCTCAGATGATGATGATAAACCCCTCCTCTCAGATGATGATAAACCCCTCCTCTCAGATGATGATGATAAACCCCTCCTCTCAGATGATGATAAACCCTTCCTCTCAGATGATGATAAACCCCTCCTCTCAGATGATGATAAACCCCTCCTCTCAGGTGATGATGATAAACCCCCCCTCTCAGATGATGATAAACCCCTCCTCTCAGATGATGATAAACCCCTCCTCTCAGATGATGATGATAAACCCCTCCTCTCAGATGATGATAAACCCCTCCTCTCAGATGATGATGATAAACCCCTCCTCTCAGATGATGATAAACCCCTCCTCTCAGATGATGATGATAAACCCCCCCTCTCAGATGATGATGATAAACCCCTCCTCTCAGATGATGATAAACCCCTCCTCTCAGGTGATGATGATAAAGCCCCCCTCTCAGATGATGATGATAAACCCCTCCTCTCAGATGATGATAAACCCCTCCTCTCAGATGATGATAAACCCCTCCTCTCAGATGATGATGATAAACCCCTCCTCTCAGATGATGATGATAAACCCCTCCTCTCAGGTGATGATGATAAAGCCCCCCTCTCAGGTGATGATAAACCCCTCCTCTCAGATGATGATGATAAACCCCTCCTCTCAGGTGATGATAAACCCCTCCTCTCAGGTGATGATGATAAACCCCTCCTCTCAGATGATGATAAACCCCTCCTCTCAGGTGATGATGATAAACCCCTCCTCTCAGATGATGATAAACCCCCCCTCTCAGATGATGATAAACCCCTCCTCTCAGATGATGATAAACCCCTCCTCTCAGATGATGATGATAAACCCCTCCTCTCAGGTGATGATGATAAACCCCTCCTCTCAGATGATGATGATAAACCCCTCCTCTCAGATGATGATAAACCCCTCCTCTCAGATGATGATGATAAACCCCTCCTCTCAGATGATGATAAACCCCTCCTCTCAGATGATGATGATAAACCCCTCCTCTCAGATGATGATGATAAACCCCTCCTCTCAGATGATGATGATAAACCCCTCCTCTCAGGTGATGATGATAAACCCCTCCTCTCAGGTGATGATGATAAACCCCTCCTCTCAGATGATGATGATAAACCCCTCCTCTCAGATGATGATAAACCCCTCCTCTCAGGTGATGATGATAAACCCCTCCTCTCAGGTGATGATGATAAACCCCTCCTCTCAGATGATGATGATAAACCCCTCCTCTCAGATGATGATAAACCCCTCCTCTCAGGTGATGATGATAAACCCCTCCTCTCAGAGGATGATGATAAACCCCTCCTCTCAGATGATGATAAACCCCTCCTCTCAGGTGATGATGATAAACCCCTCCTCTCAGATGATGATGATAAACCCCTCCTCTCAGATGATGATAAACCCCTCCTCTCAGATGATGATGATAAACCCCTCCTCTCAGATGATGATGAACCCCTCCTCTCAGATGATGATAAACCCCTCCTCTCAGATGATGATAAACCCCTCCTCTCAGATGATGATGATAAACCCCTCCTCTCAGATGATGATAAACCCCTCCTCTCAGATGATGATAAACCCCTCCTCTCAGATGATGATGATAAACCCCTCCTCTCAGGTGATGATGATAAACCCCTCCTCTCAGATGATGATAAACCCCTCCTCTCAGATGATGATGATAAACCCCTCCTCTCAGATGATGATAAACCCCTCCTCTCAGATGATGATGATAAACCCCTCCTCTCAGGTGATGATGATAAACCCCTCCTCTCAGGTGATGATGATAAACCCCTCCTCTCAGATGATGATGATAAACCCCTCCTCTCAGATGATGATAAACCCCTCCTCTCAGGTGATGATGATAAACCCCTCCTCTCAGGTGATGATGATAAACCCCTCCTCTCAGATGATGATGATAAACCCCTCCTCTCAGATGATGATAAACCCCTCCTCTCAGGTGATGATGATAAACCCCTCCTCTCAGAGGATGATGATAAACCCCTCCTCTCAGATGATGATAAACCCCTCCTCTCAGGTGATGATGATAAACCCCTCCTCTCAGATGATGATGATAAACCCCTCCTCTCAGATGATGATAAACCCCTCCTCTCAGATGATGATGATAAACCCCTCCTCTCAGATGATGATGAACCCCTCCTCTCAGATGATGATAAACCCCTCCTCTCAGATGATGATAAACCCCTCCTCTCAGATGATGATGATAAACCCCTCCTCTCAGATGATGATAAACCCCTCCTCTCAGATGATGATAAACCCCTCCTCTCAGATGATGATGATAAACCCCTCCTCTCAGGTGATGATGATAAACCCCTCCTCTCAGATGATGATAAACCCCTCCTCTCAGATGATGATGATAAACCCCTCCTCTCAGATGATGATAAACCCCTCCTCTCAGATGATGATGATAAACCCCTCCTCTCAGGTGATGATGATAAACCCCTCCTCTCAGATGATGATGATAAACCCCTCCTCTCAGATGATGATAAACCCCTCCTCTCAGGTGATGATGATAAACCCCTCCTCTCAGATGATGATAAACCCCTCCTCTCAGATGATGATAAACCCCTCCTCTCAGATGATGATAAACCCCTCCTCTCAGATGATGATGATAAACCCCTCCTCTCAGATGATGATGATAAACCCCTCCTCTCAGATGATGATGATTAACCCCTCCTCTCAGATGATGATAAACCCCTCCTCTCAGATGATGATGATAAACCCCTCCTCTCAGATGATGATGATAAACCCCTCCTCTCAGATGATGATGATAAACCCCTCCTCTCAGATGATGATGATAAACCCCTCCTCTCAGGTGATGATGATAAACCCCTCCTCTCAGGTGATGATGATAAACCCCTCCTCTCAGATGATGATAAACCCCTCCTCTCAGGTGATGATGATAAACCCCTCCTCTCAGATGATGATGATAAACCCCTCCTCTCAGATGATGATGATAAACCCCTCCTCTCAGGTGATGATGATAAACCCCTCCTCTCAGGTGATGATGATAAACCCCTCCTCTCAGATGATGATGATAAACCCCTCCTCTCAGGTGATGATGATAAACCCCTCCTCTCAGGTGATGATGATAAACCCCTCCTCTCAGATGATGATGATTAACCCCTCCTCTCAGATGATGATGATAAACCCCTCCTCTCAGGTGATGATGATAAACCCCTCCTCTCAGGTGATGATAAACCCCTCCTCTCAGGTGATGATGATAAACCCCTCCTCTCAGGTGATGATGATAAACCCCTCCTCTCAGATGATGATGATAAACCCCTCCTCTCAGGTGATGATGTTGAACCCCTCCTCTCAGATGATGATGATAAACCCCTCCTCTCAGGTGATGATGATAAACCCCTCCTCTCAGATTATGATAAACCCCTCCTCTCAGGTGATGATGATAAACCCCTCCTCTCAGATGATGATGATAAACCCCTCCTCTCAGATGATGATGATAAACCCCTCCTCTCAGGTGATGATGATAAACCCCTCCTCTCAGATGATGATAAACCCCTCCTCTCAGGTAATGATGATAAACCCCTCCTCTCAGATGATGATGATGAACCCCCCCTCTCAGATGATGATGATAAACCCCTCCTCTCAGATGATGATAAACCCCTCCTCTCAGATGATGATGATAAACCCCTCCTCTCAGATGATGATAAACCCTTCCTCTCAGATGATGATAAACCCCTCCTCTCAGATGATGATAAACCCCTCCTCTCAGGTGATGATGATAAACCCCCCCTCTCAGATGATGATAAACCCCTCCTCTCAGATGATGATAAACCCCTCCTCTCAGATGATGATGATAAACCCCTCCTCTCAGATGATGATAAACCCCTCCTCTCAGATGATGATGATAAACCCCTCCTCTCAGATGATGATAAACCCCTCCTCTCAGATGATGATGATAAACCCCCCCTCTCAGATGATGATGATAAACCCCTCCTCTCAGATGATGATAAACCCCTCCTCTCAGGTGATGATGATAAAGCCCCCCTCTCAGATGATGATGATAAACCCCTCCTCTCAGATGATGATAAACCCCTCCTCTCAGATGATGATAAACCCCTCCTCTCAGATGATGATGATAAACCCCTCCTCTCAGATGATGATGATAAACCCCTCCTCTCAGGTGATGATGATAAAGCCCCCCTCTCAGGTGATGATAAACCCCTCCTCTCAGATGATGATGATAAACCCCTCCTCTCAGGTGATGATAAACCCCTCCTCTCAGGTGATGATGATAAACCCCTCCTCTCAGATGATGATAAACCCCTCCTCTCAGGTGATGATGATAAACCCCTCCTCTCAGATGATGATAAACCCCCCCTCTCAGATGATGATAAACCCCTCCTCTCAGATGATGATAAACCCCTCCTCTCAGATGATGATGATAAACCCCTCCTCTCAGGTGATGATGATAAACCCCTCCTCTCAGATGATGATGATAAACCCCTCCTCTCAGATGATGATAAACCCCTCCTCTCAGATGATGATGATAAACCCCTCCTCTCAGATGATGATAAACCCCTCCTCTCAGATGATGATGATAAACCCCTCCTCTCAGATGATGATGATAAACCCCTCCTCTCAGATGATGATGATAAACCCCTCCTCTCAGGTGATGATGATAAACCCCTCCTCTCAGGTGATGATGATAAACCCCTCCTCTCAGATGATGATGATAAACCCCTCCTCTCAGATGATGATAAACCCCTCCTCTCAGGTGATGATGATAAACCCCTCCTCTCAGGTGATGATGATAAACCCCTCCTCTCAGATGATGATGATAAACCCCTCCTCTCAGATGATGATAAACCCCTCCTCTCAGGTGATGATGATAAACCCCTCCTCTCAGAGGATGATGATAAACCCCTCCTCTCAGATGATGATAAACCCCTCCTCTCAGGTGATGATGATAAACCCCTCCTCTCAGATGATGATGATAAACCCCTCCTCTCAGATGATGATAAACCCCTCCTCTCAGATGATGATGATAAACCCCTCCTCTCAGATGATGATGAACCCCTCCTCTCAGATGATGATAAACCCCTCCTCTCAGATGATGATAAACCCCTCCTCTCAGATGATGATGATAAACCCCTCCTCTCAGATGATGATAAACCCCTCCTCTCAGATGATGATAAACCCCTCCTCTCAGATGATGATGATAAACCCCTCCTCTCAGGTGATGATGATAAACCCCTCCTCTCAGATGATGATAAACCCCTCCTCTCAGATGATGATGATAAACCCCTCCTCTCAGATGATGATAAACCCCTCCTCTCAGATGATGATGATAAACCCCTCCTCTCAGGTGATGATGATAAACCCCTCCTCTCAGGTGATGATGATAAACCCCTCCTCTCAGATGATGATGATAAACCCCTCCTCTCAGATGATGATAAACCCCTCCTCTCAGGTGATGATGATAAACCCCTCCTCTCAGGTGATGATGATAAACCCCTCCTCTCAGATGATGATGATAAACCCCTCCTCTCAGATGATGATAAACCCCTCCTCTCAGGTGATGATGATAAACCCCTCCTCTCAGAGGATGATGATAAACCCCTCCTCTCAGATGATGATAAACCCCTCCTCTCAGGTGATGATGATAAACCCCTCCTCTCAGATGATGATGATAAACCCCTCCTCTCAGATGATGATAAACCCCTCCTCTCAGATGATGATGATAAACCCCTCCTCTCAGATGATGATGAACCCCTCCTCTCAGATGATGATAAACCCCTCCTCTCAGATGATGATAAACCCCTCCTCTCAGATGATGATGATAAACCCCTCCTCTCAGATGATGATAAACCCCTCCTCTCAGATGATGATAAACCCCTCCTCTCAGATGATGATGATAAACCCCTCCTCTCAGGTGATGATGATAAACCCCTCCTCTCAGATGATGATAAACCCCTCCTCTCAGATGATGATGATAAACCCCTCCTCTCAGATGATGATAAACCCCTCCTCTCAGATGATGATGATAAACCCCTCCTCTCAGGTGATGATGATAAACCCCTCCTCTCAGATGATGATGATAAACCCCTCCTCTCAGATGATGATAAACCCCTCCTCTCAGGTGATGATGATAAACCCCTCCTCTCAGATGATGATAAACCCCTCCTCTCAGATGATGATAAACCCCTCCTCTCAGATGATGATAAACCCCTCCTCTCAGATGATGATGATAAACCCCTCCTCTCAGATGATGATGATAAACCCCTCCTCTCAGATGATGATGATTAACCCCTCCTCTCAGATGATGATAAACCCCTCCTCTCAGATGATGATGATAAACCCCTCCTCTCAGATGATGATGATAAACCCCTCCTCTCAGATGATGATGATAAACCCCTCCTCTCAGATGATGATAAACCCCTCCTCTCAGATGATGATGATAAACCCCTCCTCTCAGGTGATGATGATAAACCCCTCCTCTCAGATGATGATGATAAACCCCTCCTCTCAGGTGATGATGATAAACCCCTCCTCTCAGATGATGATGATAAACCCCTCCTCTCAGATGATGATGATAAACCCGTCCTCTCAGATGATGATAAACCCCTCCTCTCAGGTGATGATGATAAACCCCTCCTCTCAGATGATGATAAACCCCTCCTCTCAGATGATGATGATAAACCCCTCCTCTCAGATGATGATAAACCCCTCCTCTCAGATGATGATAAACCCCTCCTCTCAGATGATGATAAACCCCCCCTCTCAGATGATGATGATAAACCCCTCCTCTCAGATGATGATGATAAACCCCTCCTCTCAGATGATGATGATAAACCCCTCCTCTCAGATGATGATGATAAACCCCTCCTCTCAGATGATGATAAACCCCTCCTCTCAGATGATGATGATAAACCCCTCCTCTCAGATGATGATGATAAACCCCTCCTCTCAGATGATGATGATAAACCCCTCCTCTCAGATGATGATGATAAACCCCTCCTCTCAGATGATGATGATAAACCCCTCCTCTCAGATGATGATGATAAACCCCTCCTCTCAGATGATGATAAACCCCTCCTCTCAGATGATGATGATAAACCCCTCCTCTCAGATGATGATGATAAACCCCTCCTCTCAGGTGATGATGATAAACCCCTCCTCTCAGATGATGATGATAAACCCCCCCTCTCAGATGATGATGATAAACCCCTCCTCTCAGCTGATGATGATAAACCCCTCCTCTCAGATGATGATAAACCCCTCCTCTCAGATGATGATAAACCCCTCCTCTCAGGTGATGATGATAAACCCCTCCTCTCAGGTGATGATGATAAACCCCTCCTCTCAGGTGATGATGATAAACCCCTCCTCTCAGATGATGAAAAACCCCTCCTCTCAGATGATGATAAACCCCTCCTCTCATATGATGAAAACCCCCCCCTCTCAGATGATGATGATAAACCCCTCCTCTCAGATGATGATAAACCCCCCCTCTCAGATGATGATGATAAACCCCTCCTCTCAGGTGATGATGATAAACCCCTCCTCTCAGATGATGATAAACCCCTCCTCTCAGATGATGATAAACCCCTCCTCTCAGATGATGATAAACCCCTACTCTCAGATGATGATAAACCCCTCCTCTCAGGTGATGATAAACCCCTCCTCTCAGATGATGATGATAAACCCCTCCTCTCAGGTGATGATGATAAACCCCTCCTCTCAGATGATGATAAACCCCTCCTCTCAGATGATGATGATAAACCCCTCCTCTCAGATGATGATGATAAACCCCTCCTCTCAGATGATGATAAACCCCTCCTCTCAGATGATGATAAACCCCTCCTCTCAGATGATGATAAACCCCTCCTCTCAGATGATGATAAACCCCTCCTCTCAGATGATGATAAACCCCTCCTCTCAGATGATGATGATAAACCCCTCCTCTCAGATGATGATAAACCCCTCCTCTCAGATGATGATAAACCCCTCCTCTCAGATGATGATGATAAACCCCTCCTCTCAGATGATGATGATAAACCCCTCCTCTCAGATGATGATGATGAACCCCCCCTCTCAGATGATGAAGATGAACCCCCCCTCTCAGATGATGATGATAAACCCCTCCTCTCAGATGATGATAAACCCCTCCTCTCAGATGATGATAAACCCCTCCTCTCAGATGATGATGATAAACCCCTCCTCTCAGATGAGGATGATAAACCCCTCCTCTCAGATGATGATAAACCCCTCCTCTCAGATGATGATAAACCCCTCCTCTCAGATGATGATGATGAACCCCCCCTCTCAGATGATGATGATAAACCCCTCCTCTCAGATGATGATAAACCCCTCCTCTCAGATGATGATGATGAACCCGTCCTCTCAGATGATGATGATAAACCCCTCCTCTCAGATGATGATAAACCCCTCCTCTCAGATGATGATAAACCCCTCCTCTCAGATGATGATAAACCCCTCCTCTCAGATGATGATGATAAACCCCTTCTCTCAGATGATGATGATAAACCCCTCCTCTCAGATGATGATGATAAACCCCTCCTCTCAGGTGATGATGATAAACCCCTCCTCTCAGGTGATGATGATAAACCCCTCCTCTCAGGTGATGATAAACCCCTCCTCTCAGATGATGATGATAAACCCCTCCTCTCAGATGATGATGATAAACCCCTCCTCTCAGGTGATGATAAACCCCTCCTCTCAGATGATGATGATAAACCCCTCCTCTCAGATGATGATGATAAACCCCTCCTCTCAGGTGATGATAAACCCCTCCTCTCAGGTGATGATGATAAACCCCTCCTCTCAGGTGATGATAAACCTCTCCTCTCAGATGATGATGATAAACCCCTCCTCTCAGGTGATGATGATAAACCCCTCCTCTCAGATGATGATGATAAACCCCTCCTCTCAGATGATGATGATAAACCCCTCCTCTCAGGTGATGATGATAAACCCCTCCTCTCGGATGATGATAAACCCCTCCTCTCAGGTGATGATGATAAACCCCTCCTCTCAGATGATGATGATAAACCCCTCCTCTCAGATGATGATGATAAACCCCTCCTCTCAGGTGATGATGATAAACCCCTCCACTCAGGTGATGATGATAAACCCCTCCTCTCAGATGATGATAAACCCCTCCTCTCAGGTGATGATGATAAACCTCTCCTCTCAGGTGATGATGATAAACCCCTCCTCTCAGGTGATGATGATAAACCCCTCCTCTCAGGTGATGATGATAAACCCCTCCTCTCAGGTGATGATGATAAACCCCTCCTCTCAGGTGATGATGATAAACCCCTCCTCTCAGATGATGATAAACCCCTCCTCTCAGATGATGATAAACCCCTCCTCTCAGGTGATGATGATAAACCCCTCCTCTCAGATGATGATAAACCCCTCTTCTCAGATGATGATAAACCCCTCCTCTCAGATGATGATAAACCCCTCCTCTCAGATGATGATGATAAACCCCTCCTCTCAGAATATGATGATAAACCCCTCCTCTCAGGTGATGATGATAAACCCCTCCTCTCAGATGATGATGATAAACCCCTCCTCTCAGATGATGATAAACCCCTCCTCTCAGATGATGATAAACCCCTCCTCTCAGATGATGTTAAACCCCTCCTCTCAGGTGATGATGATAAACCCCTCCTCTCAGGTGATGATGATAAACCCCTCCTCTCAGATGATGATAAACCCCTCCTCTCAGATGATGATGATAAACCCCTCCTCTCAGATGATGATGATAAACCCCTCCTCTCAGATGATGATAAACCCCCCCTCTCAGATGATGATGATAAACCCCTCCTCTCAGATGATGATAAACCCCTCCTCTCAGATGATGATAAACCCCTCCTCTCAGATGATGATGATAAACCCCTCCTCTCAGATGATGATGATAAACCCCTCCTCTCAGATGATGATGATAAACCCCTCCTATCAGGTGATGATGATAAACCCCTCCTCTCAGATGATGATAAACCCCTCCTCTCAGATGATGATAAACCCCTCCTCTCAGATGATGATAAACCCCTCCTCTCAGGTGATGATGATAAACCCCTCCTCTCAGATGATGATGATAAACCCCTCCTCTCAGGTGATGATGATAAACCCCTCCTCTCAGATGATGATAAACCCCTCCTCTCAGATGATGATGATAAACCCCTTCCTCTCAGATGATGATAAACCCCTCCTCTCAGGTGATGATGATAAACCCCTCCTCTCAGGTGATGATGATAAACCCCTCCTCTCAGATGATGATAAACCCCTCCTCTCAGGTGATGATAAACCCCTCCTCTCAGATGATGATGATAAACCCCTCCTCTCAGGTGATGATAAACCCCTCCTCTCAGGTGATGATAAACCCCTCCTCTCAGATGATGATGATAAACCCCTCCTCTCAGATGATGATGATAAACCCCTCCTCTCAGATGATGATGATAAACCCCTCCTCTCAGATGATGATAAACCCCTCCTCTCAGATGATGATAAACCCCTCCTCTCAGATGATGATGATAAACCCCTCCTCTCAGATGATGATGATAAACCAATCCTCTCAGATGATGATGATAAACCCCTCCTCTCAGGTGATGATGATAAACCCCTCCTCTCAGGTGATGATGATAAACCCCTCCTCTCAGGTGATGATGATAAACCCCTCCTCTCAGATGATGATGATAAACCCCTCCTCTCAGGTGATGATGATAAACCCCTCCTCTCAGATGATGTTAAACCCCTCCTCTCAGGTGATGATGATAAACCCCTCCTCTCAGGTGATGATGTTAAACCCCTCCTCTCAGATGATGATGATAAACCCCTCCTCTCAGATGATGCTAAACCCCTCCTCTCAGGTGATGATGATAAACCCCTCCTCTCAGGTGATGATGATAAACCCCTCCTCTCAGATGATGCTAAACCCCTCCTCTCAGGTGATGATGATAAACCCCTCCTCTCAGATGATGATGATAAACCCCTCCCCTCAGATGATGATGATAAACCAATCCTCTCAGATGATGATGATAAACCCCTCCTCTCAGATGATGATGATAAACCCCTCCTCTCAGGTGATGATGATAAACCCCTCCTCTCAGGTGATGATGATAAACCCCTCCTCTCAGATGATGATGATAAACCCCTCCTCTCAGGTGATGATGATAAACCCCTCCTCTCAGATGATGTTAAACCCCTCCTCTCAGGTGATGATGATAAACCCCTCCTCTCAGATGATGATGATAAACCCCTCCTCTCAGGTGATGATGATAAACCCCTCCTCTCAGATGATGTTAAACCCCTCCTCTCAGGTGATGATGATAAACCCCTCCTCTCAGGTGATGATGATAAACCCCTCCTCTCAGATGATGATGATAAACCCCTCCCCTCAGATGATGATGATAAACCAATCCTCTCAGATGATGATGATAAACCCCTCCTCTCAGATGATGATGATAAACCCCTCCTCTCAGGTGATGATGATAAACCCCTCCTCTCAGGTGATGATGATAAACCCCTCCTCTCAGATGATGATGATAAACCCCTCCTCTCAGGTGATGATGATAAACCCCTCCTCTCAGATGATGTTAAACCCCTCCTCTCAGGTGATGATGATAAACCCCTCCTCTCAGATGATGATGATAAACCCCTCCTCTCAGGTGATGATGATAAACCCCTCCTCTCAGATGATGTTAAACCCCTCCTCTCAGGTGATGATGATAAACCCCTCCTCTCAGGTGATGATGATAAACCCCTCCTCTCAGATGATGTTAAACCCCTCCTCTCAGATGATGATGATAAACCCCTCCTCTCAGGTGATGATGATAAACCCCTCCTCTCAGATGTATAATGAACTCGTATGAGACAGATAGCTGGTTTGAAGCTGAGCGCAGCAGATTTTTAATTCATGTGACCATAGGAGGAGGCAGGTAGAATGGGTATGGCTGAGCTGACTACACTGACTGTGCTATTGGCAGACTCCACTAAGCTGGCAGGTTGGCTAACAGCCTGCTGCCTGACCTGCACCCTATTTCACTGTGGGGCTAGAGGAGTTAGAGCCCTATCTATGTTGGTAGATAAGATGAGAGCACCCCTCCAGCTAGGATGGAGTCCGTCACTCTTCAGCAGGTCAGGCTTTGTCCTGTTTGTGGGTGTCCCAGAAAGAGGGCCAATTATCTACAAATTCTATCTTTTGGAGGGGGCAGAAAACAGTTTTCAACCAGCGATTGAGTGCTGAGACTCTGCTGTAGAGCTCGTCACTCCCCCTAACTGGGAGGGGGCCAGAGACAATTACTCGATGCCGACACATCTTTCTAGCTGATTTACATGCTGAAGCTATGTTGCACTTGGTGACCTCTGACTGTTTCATCCTAACATCGTTGGTGCCGACGTGGATAACAATATCTCTATACTCTCTACACTCGCCAGTTTTAGCTTTAGCCAGCACCATCTTTAGATTAGCCTTAACGTCGGTAGCCCTGCCCCCTGGTAAACAGTGTATGATCGCTGGGTGATTCGTTTTAAGTCTAATACTGCGGGTAATGGAGTCGCCAATGACTAGGGTTTTCAATTTGTCAGAGCTAATGGTTGGAGCCTTCGGCGTCTCAGACCCCGTAGCGGGAGGAGTAGAGACAAGAGAAGACTCAGACTCAGACTCCGACTCGCTACATAATGGGGAAAACCGGTTGAAAGTTTCTGTCGGCCGAATGAGCGACACCAGTTGAGCATTCCTACAGCATTTCTCTCCAGATGCCATGAGAAAGTTGTCCGGCTGCGGGGACTGTGCGAGGGGATTTATACTAACGTTACTATCTGTACTTACTGGTGGCACAGACGCTGTTTCTTCCTTTCCTACACTGAAATTACCCTTGCCTAACGATTGCGTCTGAAGTTGGGCTTGTAGCACAGCTATCCTCGCCGTAAGGCGATCGTTCTCCTGTATATTATGAGTACAGCGACTGCAATTAGAAGACATCATGTTAATGTTACTACTTAGCTTCGGCTGTTGAAGGTGCTGACGAACCATGTCCAGATAAAGCGTCCGGAGTGAAAAAGTTGAATGAGGGGAAAAAAAGTTGCGATGGAAAAACTAAAAATATAAACGGTAATTAAAAAGAAAAAAAACAAAACGTAAAGTTGTCAGCTAGCAAAGTAAAGTTGGCAGCAAAACGCACAGCAACAAAACGCACAGCAACACGTCTGCAAATTCAACAGGAAGTGACGTCAAATTCAGATGATGATGAACCCCTCCTCTCAGGTGTTTGACTGGAGTTACTTCACCAGGAAGATCATGGGGGCGGTCGGCATCACTGTGCCTGAAACAGAGAGTGTCATCAACTACGCACCTAACTACTACAGACGACTCAACCCTATCCTAGCCAAGAACACTAAGAGGTGAGAACATTGACTCAACCCTATGCTAGCCTTGTACACTGAGAACATTGACTCAACCCTATCCTAGCCTTGTACACTGAGAACATTGACTCAACCCTATGCTAGCCTTGTACACTGAGAACATTGACTCAACCCTATCCTAGCCTTGTACACTGAGAACATTGACTCAACCCTATCCTAGCCTTGTACACTGAGAACATTGACTCAACCCTATCCTAGCCTTGTACACTGAGAACATTGACTCAACCCTATCCTAGCCTTGTACACTGAGAACATTGACTCAACCCTATCCTAGCCAAGTACACTGAGAACATTGACTCAACCCTATCCTAGCCTTGTACACTGAGAACATTGACTCAACCCTATCCTAGCCTTGTCACTGAGAACATTGACTCAACCCTATCCTAGCCTTGTACACTGCGAACATTGACTCAACCCTATCCTAGCCAAGTACAATGAGAACATTGACTCAACCCTATCATAGCCTTGTCACTGAGAACATTGACTCAACCCTATCCTAGCCAAGTACACTGAGAACATTGACTCAACCCTATCCTAGCCTTGAACAATGAGAACATTGACTCAACCCTATCCTAGCCAAGTACAATGAGAACATTGACTCAACCCTATCCTAGCCAAGTACACTGAGAACATTGACTCAACCCTATCCTAGCCTTGTACACTGAGAACATTGACTCAACCCTATCCTAGCCTTGTACACTGAGAACATTGACTCAACCCTATCCTAGCCTTGTACACTGAGAACATTGACTCAACCCTATCCTAGCCTTGAACACTGAGAACATTGACTCAACCCTATCCTAGCCAAGTACAATGAGAACACTGACTCAACCCTATCCTAGCCAAGTACAATGAGACCATTGACTTAACCCTATCCTAGCCAAGTACAATGAGAACATTGACTCAACCCTAGCCTAGCCAAGTACAATGAGAACATTGACTCAACCCTATCCTAGCCAAGTACAATGAGAACATTGACTCAACCCTATCCTAGCCTTGTACAATGAGAACATTGACTCAATTCTATCCTAGCCTTGTACAATGAGAACATTGACTCAACCCTATCCTAGCCTTGTACAATGAGAACATTGACTCAACCCTATCCTAGCCTTGTACAATGAGAACATTGACTCAACCCTATCCTAGCCTTGAACACTGAGAACATTGACTCAACCCTATCCTAGCCTTGCACACTGAGAACATTGACTCAACCCTATCCTAGCCTTGTACACTGAGAACATTGACTCAACCCTATCCTAGCCTTGTACAATGAGAACATTGACTCAACCCTATCCTAGCCTTGTACAATGAGAACATTGACTCAACCCTATCCTAGCCTTGAACACTGAGAACATTGACTCAACCCTATCCTAGCCTTGCACACTGAGAACATTGACTCAACCCTATCCTAGCCTTGAGCACTGAGAACATTGACTCAACCCTATCCTAGCCTTGTACAATGAGAACATTGACTCAACCCTATCCTAGCCTTGTACACTGAGAACATTGACTCAACCCTATCCTAGCCTTGTACAATGAGAACATTGACTCAAACCTATCCTAGCCTTGAGCACTGAGAACATTGACTCAACTCTATCCTAGCCTTGCACACTGAGAACATTGACTCAACCCTATCCTAGCCTTGAGCACTGAGAACATTGACTCAACCCTATCCTAGCCTTGTACAATGAGAACATTGACTCAACCCTATCCTAGCCTTGTACACTGAGAACATTGACTCAACCCTATCCTAGCCTTGTACAATGAGAACATTGACTCAAACCTATCCTAGCCTTGAGCACTGAGAACATTGACTCAACTCTATCCTAGCCTTGAACACTGAGAACATTGACTCAACCCTATCCTAGCCTTGTACACTGAGAACATTGACTCAACCCTATCCTAGCCTTGTACACTGAGAACATTGACTCAACTCTATCCTAGCCTTGAACACTGAGAACATTGACTCAACTCTATCCTAGCCTTGAACACTGAGAACATTGACTCAACTCTATCCTAGCCTTGTACAATGAGAACATTGACTCAACTCTATCCTAGCCTTGTACACTGAGAACATTGACTCAACTCTATCCTAGCCTTGTACACTGAGAACATTGACTCAACTCTATCCTAGCCTTGTACACTGAGAACATTGAGAAAAGCACATCGTTATAATGTGATGATAAGCGTCAGTCTTTCAACCATTCTAATGTCTAGTACATTGTAGATCAACTGTAGTTGCTGGTGTAGTGTTTCCATGTTGTTGTTTCCAGAGACCTGCAGAACTACATTGTGTGGCGTTTTGTCATGAACATGGTGGTGGGTCTGAGCAGGCAGTACAGGGACACCAGGAAAGCCTTCCGCAAGGTACAGACACGCCATCTACTCGTCCTTTCACTCTCACCTTCCCCCTTTCTCTCTACTCCGTCTTCTTCTCCGTACTTCTCACTATCTCTCTGGTGTGTGATGTCATCAGTGTGAGCCATGCCCTGCTGCCTCCCCGCAGGCGCTGTACGGTACCACGTCGGAGGCGGCGGTGTGGCGGCAGTGTGTCATCTACGTCAACAACAATATGGACAACGCTGTCGGAAGACTGTACGTAGAGGAGGCCTTTTCAGGGGAGAGCAAAGCACTGGTGAGGTTAACAAGGGGGGTGGGGGGAGAGTGTGTGTCCGTGTGTGTGTGTGTGTGTGTGTGTCCATAAGCCTGTTCAGATCACCCATTGGCTGACACAATAGTGTCTCATACCATTGAGTTTATGCTCACACAGATTGTGATCCAAACACATATTTTCTATGAAACGTTTAGTCAAGCCCGTGACACATACGCAGCTATTTTAAGCTCATTTTAAGGTCACTCTAAAGCATTGTTTTCCTTAACATTCTGAAAGGAGAGATGCCTATCACATTCTGTTCCAGAGGAACCTGGGCTGAGATCCACAATAGGGACATTATCACTACATGCTGATCTCTGTGTGTGTGTGTGTGTGTGTGTGTGTGTGTGTGTGTGTGTGTGTGTGTGTGTGTGTGTGTGTGTGTGTGTGTGTGTGTGTGTGTGTGTGTGTGTGTGTGTGTGTGTGTGTGTGTGTGTGTGTGTGTGTGTGTGTGTGTGTGTGTGTGTGTGTGTTAGATGGAAGAGATGATCTCTGTGATACGGGAGGTATTCATCAGTAACTTAGACCACCTAAGATGGATGGACGTAGAGACCAAGAAGGCTGCTGAGGAGAAGGTGAGACTCACCTGCCATTTGATTTCTACCTGTTGACCTCAGGCTGACCTGTTTTACCTGTCTCTGTTTTACCTCTGTCAACTGTTACAATCACAAGCTCTATTCATACATTCTGTTTTTGTTATTCACAGTGGTGGAAAAAGTACTCAATTGTCATGCTTGAGTAAAAGTGAAAGTCACCCAGTAAAGTACTACTTGATTAAAAGTAAAAGAAAAATGGTTTTAAATATACTTAAGTATCAAAAGTAAAAGTATAAACCATTTAAAATTCCTTGTACGGCACAATTTTCTTGTATTTTTTTTTAAAATTGACAGATAGCCAGGGACACTCCAACACACAGACATCATTTACAAACGAAGCATTTGTGTTTCGTGAGTCCGCCAGATCAAAGGCAGTAGGGACCACCAGGGATGTTCTCTTGATAAGTGTGTGAATTAGACCATTTTCTTGTCAAAATGTAACGAGTACTTTTTGGTGTCAGGGAAAATGTATGGAGTAAAAAGTACATTATTTTCTTTAGGAATGTAGAGAAGTAAAAGTTAAAGGTGGCAAAAATATAAATAGTAAAGTTAATTACAGATATCCCAAAAATCTACTTAAGTAGTACTTTAAAGGATTTTTACCTAACAACTTTACACCACTGGTTATTCCCCTCAAACTCTTAAAATCTGTAGGCACAAGCTATCCGCGAGCGGATTGGCTACTCCGAAAACATCAAGAATGACACTTACCTGAACAACGAGTATAAAAATGTGAGTGTTTAAAGGTGAAAGAACATGATATTGCATTTCGTCAGTAGACGTGATACATTGGACACAGCGTTCAAACTATCATATCGGATATCTGTCATTGACACTGTGTGTGTGTGTGTGTGTGTGTGTGTGTGTGTGTGTGTGTGTGTGTGTGTGTGTGTGTGTGTGTGTGTGTGTGTGTGTGTGTGTGTGTGTGTGTGTGTGTGTGTGTGTGTGTTAGTTGAGCTACAGTGCAGAGGAGTACTTTGAGAATATCCTTCAGAACCTGGAGTACGTACAGAGGAAACGTCTGAGGAAGCTACGGGTCAAAGTTAACAAAGAAGAGTAAGATCCTGCCTTTCCGAAACCCATTGTCAGCACTGGCTAAAATAGCAGCCACAGAACTAATATTACAGTAGTGATTAACTTCTGATTAATTATGAACTCCTCTATTCAATATTGTTGTGAAACGTCTTTGTGCCTCATCCCCAGATGGGTAACAGGAGCAGCAGTTGTCAACGCCTTCTACTCCTCAAGCAAAAACCAAATAGGTAACGGAGTCACCTCTACTGTCACCTCTACTGTCACCTCCAATCACCTCTACTGTCACCTCCAATAACCTCTACTGTCACCTCTACTGTCATCTCCAATTACCTCTACTGTCACCTCTGCTGTCACCTCTGCTGTCACCTCCAATTACCTCTACTGTCACCTCTACTGTCACCTCCAATCACCTCTACTGTCACCTCTACTATCACCTCTACTGTCACCTCTACTCTCACCTCTACTATCCCCTCCAATCACCTCTACTGTCACATCTACTGTCACCTCCAATCACCTCCACTGTCACCTCTACTGTCACCTCCAATCACCTCTACTGTCATCTCCAATCACCTCTACTGTCACCTCCAATCACCTCTACTATCACCTCCAATCATCTCTACTGTCACCTCTACTGTCACCTCCAATCACCTCTACTGTCACCTCTACTGTCACCTCCAATCACCTCTACTGTCACCTCTACTGTCACCTCCAATCACCTCTACTGTCACTTCTACTGTCACCTCCAATCACCTCTACTGTCACTTCTACTGTCACCTCCAATCACCTCTACTGTCACCTCCAATCATCTCTACTGTCACCTCCAATCACCTCTACTATCACCTCCAATCATCTCTACTGTCACCTCTACTGTCACCTCTACTGTCACCTCCAATCACCTCTACTGTCACCTCCAATCACCTCTACTGTCACCTCCAATCACCTCTACTATCCCCTCCAATCATCTCTACTGTCACCTCCAATCACCTCTACTATCACCTCCAATCATCTCTACTGTCACCTCTACTGTCATCTCCAAT
The DNA here is from genome assembly GCF_029448725.1 of Salvelinus fontinalis. Lineage (NCBI taxonomy): Eukaryota > Metazoa > Chordata > Actinopteri > Salmoniformes > Salmonidae > Salvelinus > Salvelinus fontinalis. The sequence goes on from NC_074697.1 coordinate 4,056,880, forward strand.
CACCTCTACTGTCACCTCCAATCACCTCTACTGTCACCTCCAATCACCTCTACTGTCACCTCCAATCACCTCTACTATCACCTCCAATCATCTCTACTGTCACCTCTACTATCACCTCCAATCATCTCTACTGTCACCTCTACTGTCACCTCTACTGTCACCTCCAATCACCTCTACTATCACCTCCAATCATCTCTACTGTCATCTCTACTATCACCTCCAATCATCTCTACTGTCATCTCTACTGTCACCTCCAATCACATCTACTGTAACCTCCAATCACCTCTACTGTCACCTCCAATCACCTCTACTGTAACCTCCAATCATCTCTACTGTAACCTCCAATCACCTCTACTGTCATCTCTACTGTCAACTCCAATCACCTCTACTGTCACCTCCAAGCATCTCTACTGTCACCTCTACAGTCATCTCCAATCATCTCTACTGTCACCTCCAATCGTCTCTACTGTCAACTCTACTGTCACCTCTACTGTCAGCTCCAATCACCTCTACTATCCCCTCCAATCATCTCTACTGTCACCTCCAATCACCTCTACTGTCACCTCCAATCACCTCTACTGTCACCTCCAATCACCTCTACTGTCACCTCCAATCACCTCTACTATCACCTCCAATCATCTCTACTGTCACCTCTACTATCACCTCCAATCATCTCTACTATCACCTCTACTGTCACCTCTACTGTCATCTCCAATCACCTCTACTATCACCTCCAATCATCTCTACTGCCATCTCTACTATCACCTCCAATCATCTCTACTGTCACCTCTACTGTAACCTCCAATCACCTCTACTGTAACCTCCAATCACCTCTACTGTCATCTCTACTGTCAACTCCAATCACCTCTACTGTCACCTCCAAGCATCTCTACTGTCACCTCTACAGTCATCTCCAATCACCTCTACTGTCACCTCCAATCGTCTCTACTGTCACCTCTACTGTCACCTCTACTGTCACCTCCAATCGTCTCTACTGTCACCTCCAATCGTCTCTACTGTCACCTCTACTGTCACCTCTACTGTCACCTCCAATCACCTCTACTATCCCCTCCAATCATCTCTACTGTCACCTCCAATCACCTCTACTATCACCTCCAATCATCTCTACTGTCACCTCTACTGTCACCTCCAATCACCTCTACTGTCACCTCCAATCACCTCTACTATCACCTCCAATCATCTCTACTGTCACCTCTACTGTCACCTCCAATCACCTCTACTGTCACCTCCAATCACCTCTACTGTCACCTCCAATCACCTCTACTGTCACCTCCAATCACCTCTACTATCACCTCCAATCATCTCTACTGTCACCTCTACTATCACCTCCAATCATCTCTACTGTCACCTCTACTGTCACCTCTACTGTCACCTCCAATCACCTCTACTATCACCTCCAATCATCTCTACTGTCATCTCTACTATCACCTCCAATCATCTCTACTGTCACCTCTACTGTCACCTCCAATCACATCTACTGTAACCTCCAATCACCTCTACTGTCACCTCCAATCACCTCTACTGTAACCTCCAATCACCTCTACTGTAACCTCCAATCACCTCTACTGTCATCTCTATTGTCAACTCCAATCATCTCTACTGTCACCTCCAAGCATCTCTACTGTCACCTCTACAGTCATCTCCAATCACCTCTACTGTCACCTCCAATCGTCTCTACTGTCACCTCTACTGTCACCTCTACTGTCACCTCCAATCACCTCTACTATCCCCTCCAATCATCTCTACTGTCACCTCCAATCACCTCTACTATCACCTCCAATCATCTCTACTGTCACCTCTACTGTCATCTCCAATCACCTCTACTGTCACCTCCAATCACCTCTACTGTCACCTCCAATCACCTCTACTGTCACCTCCAATCACCTCTACTGTCACCTCCAATCATCTCTACTGTCACCTCTACTATCACCTCCAATCATCTCTACTGTCACCTCTACTGTCACCTCTACTGTCACCTCCAATCACCTCTACTATCACCTCCAGTCATCTCTACTGCCATCTCTACTATCACCTCCAATCATCTCTACTGTCACCTCTACTGTAACCTCCAATCACCTCTACTGTAACCTCCAATCACCTCTACTGTCATCTCTACTGTCAACTCCAATCACCTCTACTGTCACCTCCAATCACCTCCAATCATCTCTACTGTCACCTCCATTCTCCTCTACTGTCACCTCCAATCATCTCTACTGTCACCTCTACTGTCTTCTCCCATCACCTCTACTGTCACCTCTACTGTCTTCTCCCATCACCTCTACTGTCATTTCTACTGTCTTCTCCCATCACCTGCACTATCACCTCTACTGTCTTCTACCATCATCTCTACTGTCACCTCTACTGTCTTCTCCCATCACCTCTACTGTCATCTCCAATCATCTCTGCTGTCACCTCCAATCATCTCTACTGTCATCTCTACTGTCACCTCCAATCACCTCTACTGTCAACTCCAATCATCTCGACTGTCATCGCCAATCACCTCTACTGTCACCTCTACTGTCACCTCCCATCACCTCTAATGTCTTCTCCCATCACCTCTACTGTCTTCTCCCATCACCTCTACTGTCACCTCCCATCACCTCTACTGTCACCTCTACTGTCTTCTCCCATCACCTATACTGTCTTCTCCCATCACCTCTACTGTCTTCTCCCATCACCTCTACTGTCATCTCTCCTGTCACCTCCATTCATCTCTACTGTCACCTCCAATCATATCTACTGTCACCTGTACTGTCACCTCAAATCACCTCTACTGTCAACTCCATCATATCTACAGTCACCTCCCATCACCTCTACTGTCACCTCCACTATCACCTCCAATCATCTCTACTGTCACCTCTACTGTCTTCTCCCATCACCTCCACTATCACCTCTACTGTCTTCTCCCATCATCTCTACTGTCACCTCTACTGTCACCTCCAATCATCTCGACTGTCACCTCCAATCACCTCTACTGTCACCTCCAATCACCTCTACTATCACCTCTACTGTCACCTCTACTGTCACCTCCAATCACCTCGACTATCACCTCCAATCACCTCTACTGTCACCTCCAATCATCTCTACTGTCACCTCTACTGTCACCTCCAATCACCTCTACTGTCACCTCCAATCACCTCTACTATCACCTCCAATCATCTCTACTGTCACCTCTACTATCACCTCCAATCATCTCTACTGTCACCTCTACTGTCACCTCTACTGTCACCTCCAATCACCTCTACTATCACCTCCAATCATCTCTACTGTCATCTCTACTATCACCTCCAATCATCTCTACTGTCACCTCTACTGTCACCTCCAATCACATCTACTGTAACCTCCAATCACCTCTACTGTCACCTCCAATCACCTCTACTGTAACCTCCAATCATCTCTACTGTAACCTCCAATCATCTCTACTGTCATCTCTACTGTCAACTCCAATCACCTCTACTGTCACCTCCAAGCATCTCTACTGTCACCTCTACAGTCATCTCCAACCATCTCTACTGTCACCTCCAATCGTCTCTACTGTCACCTCTACTGTCACCTCTACTGTCACCTCCAATCACCTCTACTATCCCCTCCAATCATCTCTACTGTCACCTCCAATCACCTCTACTATCACCTCCAATCATCTCTACTGTCACCTCTACTGTCACCTCCAATCACCTCTACTGTCACCACCAATCACCTCTACTGTCATCTCCAATCACCTCTACTGTCACCTCCAATCACCTCTACTATCACCTCCAATCATCTCTACTGTCACCTCTACTATCACCCCCAATCATCTCTACTGTCACCTCTACTGTCACCTCTACTGTCACCTCCAATCACCTCTACTATCACCTCCAATCATCTCTACTGCCATCTCTACTATCATCTCCAATCATCTCTACTGTCACCTCTACTGTAACCTCCAATCACCTCTACTGTAACCTCCAATCACCTCTACTGTCATCTCTACTGTCAACTCCAATCACCTCTACTGTCAACTCCAAGCATCTCTACTGTCACCTCTACAGTCATCTCCAATCACCTCTACTGTCACCTCCAATCGTCTCTACTGTCACCTCTACTGTCACCTCTACTGTCACCTCCAATCGTCTCTACTGTCACCTCCAATCGTCTCTACTGTCACCTCTACTGTCACCTCTACTGTCACCTCCAATCACCTCTACTATCCCCTCCAATCATCTCTACTGTCACCTCCAATCACCTCTACTATCACCTCCAATCATCTCTACTGTCACCTCTACTGTCACCTCCAATCACCTCTACTGTCACCTCCAATCACCTCTACTATCCCCTCCAATCATCTCTACTGTCACCTCCAATCACCTCTACTATCACCTCCAATCATCTCTACTGTCACCTCTACTGTCACCTCCAATCACCTCTACTGTCACCTCCAATCACCTCTACTGTCACCTCCAATCACCTCTACTGTCACCTCCAATCACCTCTACTGTCACCTCCAATCACCTCTACTATCACCTCCAATCATCTCTACTGTCACCTCTACTATCACCTCCAATCATCTCTACTGTCACCTCTACTGTCACCTCTACTGTCACCTCCAATCACCTCTACTATCACCTCCAATCATCTCTACTGTCATCTCTACTATCACCTCCAACCATCTCTACTGTCACCTCTACTGTCACCTCCAATCACATCTACTGTAACCTCCAATCACCTCTACTGTCACCTCCAATCACCTCTACTGTAACCTCCAATCACCTCTACTGTAACCTCCAATCACCTCTACTGTCATCTCTATTGTCAACTCCAATCATCTCTACTGTCACCTCCAAGCATCTCTACTGTCACCTCTACAGTCATCTCCAATCACCTCAACTGTCACCTCCAATCGTCTCTACTGTCACCTCTACTGTCACCTCTACTGTCACCTCCAATCACCTCTACTATCCCCTCCAATCGTCTCTACTATCACCTCCAATCACCTCTACTATCACCTCCAATCATCTCTACTGTCACCTCTACTGTCATCTCCAATCACCTCTACTGTCACCTCCAATCACCTCTACTGTCACCTCCAATCACCTCTACTGTCACCTCCAATCACCTCTACTGTCACCTCCAATCATCTCTACTGTCACCTCTACTATCACCTCCAATCATCTCTACTGTCACCTCTACTCTCACCTCTACTGTCACCTCCAATCACCTCTACTATCACCTCCAATCATCTCTACTGCCATCTCTACTATCACCTCCAATCATCTCTACTGTCACCTCTACTGTAACCTCCAATCACCTCTACTGTAACCTCCAATCACCTCTACTGTCATCTCTACTGTCAACTCCAATCACCTCTACTGTCACCTCCAAGCATCTCTACAGTCATCTCCAATCACCTCTACTGTCACCTCCAATCGTCTCTACTGTCACCTCTACTGTCACCTCTACTGTCACCTCCAATCGTCTCTACTGTCACCTCCAATCGTCTCTACTGTCACCTCCAATCGTCTCTACTGTCATCTCTACTGTCACCTCCAATCATCTCTACTGTCAACTCCAATCGTCTCTACTGTCATCTCCACGGTCACCTCCAATAATTTCTACTATCACCTCAACTGTCACCTCTACTGTCTCTCCAATCATCTCTACTGTCAACTCCAATCACCTCTACAGTCATCTCCCATCACCACTACTCTCACCTCTACAGTCATCTCCAATCGTCTCTACTGTCACCTCCAATCGTCTCTACTGTCAACTCAACTGTCACCTCAAATCGTTTCTACTATGACCTCTACTGTCATCTCTACTGTCACCTCCAATCATCTCAGCTGTCACTCTACTGTCATCTCTCCAATCACCTCTACTGTAACCTCCAATCAACTCTACGGTCACCTCTAGTGTCACCTCCAATCTCCTCTACTGTCACCTCCAATCTCCTCTACTGTCACCTCCAATCTCCTCTACTGTCACCTCCAATCTCCTCTACTGTCACCTCCAATCACCTCTACTGTCACCTCCAATCATCTCTACTGTCATCTCCAATCATCTCGACTGTCACCTCCAATCACCTCTACTGTCACCTCCAATCTCCTATACTGTCACCTCCAATCACCTCTACTGTCATCTCCAATCACCTCCAATCACCTCTACTGTCACCTCCAATCTCCTATACTGTCACCTCTACTGTCTTCTCCCATCATCTCTACTGTCATCTCTCCTGTCACCTCCATTAATCTCTACTGTCATCTCCAATCATATCTACTGTCCCCTGTACTGTCACCTCAAATCACCTCTACTGTCATGTCCATCATATCTACAGTCACCTCCCATCACCTCTACTGTCACCTCAAATCACCTCTACTGTCACCTCTACTGTCATGTCCATCATATCTACAGTCACCTCCCATCACCTCTACTGTCACCTCTACTGTCACCTCTACTGTCACCTCCAATCTCCTCTACAGTCACCTCCCATCACCTCTACTGTCACCTCTACTGTCACCTCTACTGTCACCTCCAATCTCCTATACTGTCACCTCCAATCACCTCTACTGTCACCTCCAATCATCTCTACTGTCACCTCTACTGTCTTCTCCCATCACCTCCACTATCACCTCTACTGTCTTCTTCCTCCATCTCTACTGTCACCTCTACTGTCACCTCCAATCATCTCGACTGTCACCTCCAATCACCTCTGCTGTCACCTCCAATCTCCTATACTGTCACCTCTACTGTCACCTCCAATCTCCTCTACTGTCTTCTCACATCACCTCTACTGTCTTCTCCCATCATCTCTACTGTCACCTCTACTGTCTTCACCCATCAAATCTATGGTCACCTCTACTGTCTTCTCCCATCACCTCTACTGTCAACTCTACTGTCTTCTCCCATCACCTCTACTGTCTTCTCCCATCAAATCTACGGTCACCTCTACTGTCTTCTCCCATCACCTATACTGTCTTCTCCCATCACCTCTACTGTCTTCTCCCATCACCTCTACTGTCACCTCTACTGTCTTCTCCCATCATCTCTACTGTCATCTCCCATCACCTATACTGTCACCTCCCATCACCTCTACTGTCACCTCTACTGTCACCTCCAATCACCTCCAATCATCTCTACTGTCACCTCCATTCTCCTCTACTGTCACCTCCAATCATCTCTACTGTCACCTCTACTGTCTTCTCCCATCACCTCTACTGTCACCTCTACTGTCTTCTCCCATCACCTCTACTGTCATTTCTACTGTCTTCTCCCATCACCTGCACTATCACCTCTACTGTCTTCTACCATCATCTCTACTGTCACCTCTACTGTCTTCTCCCATCACCTCTACTGTCATCTCCAATCATCTCTGCTGTCACCTCCAATCATCTCTACAGTCATCTCTACTGTCACCTCCAATCACCTCTACTGTCAACTCCAATCATCTCGACTGTCATCGCCAATCACCTCTACTGTCACCTCCAATCATCTCTACTGTCATCTCCAATCACCTCCACTGTCAACTCCAATCATCTCGACTGTCATCGCCAATCACCTCTACTGTCACCTCTACTGTCACCTCCCATCACCTCTAATGTCTTCTCCCATCACCTCTACTGTCTTCTCCCATCACCTCTACTGTCTTCTCCCATCACCTCTACTGTCACCTCCCATCACCTCTACTGTCACCTCTACTGTCTTCTCCCATCACCTATACTGTCTTCTCCCATCACCTCTACTGTCTTCTCCCATCACCTCTACTGTCATCTCTCCTGTCACCTCCATTCATCTCTACTGTCACCTCCAATCATATCTACTGTCACCTTTACTGTCACCTCAAATCACCTCTACTGTCAACTCCATCATATCTACAGTCACCTCCCATCACCTCTACTGTCACCTCCACTATCACCTCCAATCATCTCTACTGTCACCTCTACTGTCTTCTCCCATCACCTCCACTATCACCTCTACTGTCTTCTCCCATCATCTCTACTGTCACCTCTACTGTCACCTCCAATCATCTCGACTGTCACCTCCAATCACCTCTACTGTCACCTCCAATCACCTCTACTATCACCTCTACTGTCACCTCTACTGTCACCTCCAATCACCTCTACTATCACCTCCAATCACCTCTACTGTCACCTCCAATCATCTCTACTGTCACCTCTACTGTCACCTCCAATCACCTCTACTGTCACCTCCAATCACCTCTACTGTCACCTCCAATCACCTCTACTGTCACCTCCAATCACCTCTACTATCACCTCCAATCATCTCTACTGTCACCTCTACTATCACCTCCAATCATCTCTACTGTCACCTCTACTGTCACCTCTACTGTCACCTCCAATCACCTCTACTATCACCTCCAATCATCTCTACTGTCATCTCTACTATCACCTCCAATCATCTCTACTGTCACCTCTACTGTCACCTCCAATCACATCTACTGTAACCTCCAATCACCTCTACTGTCACCTCCAATCACCTCTACTGTAACCTCCAATCATCTCTACTGTAACCTCCAATCATCTCTACTGTCATCTCTACTGTCAACTCCAATCACCTCTACTGTCACCTCCAAGCATCTCTACTGTCACCTCTACAGTCATCTCCAATCATCTCTACTGTCACCTCCAATCGTCTCTACTGTCACCTCTACTGTCACCTCTACTGTCACCTCCAATCACCTCTACTATCCCCTCCAATCATCTCTACTGTCACCTCCAATCACCTCTACTATCACCTCCAATCATCTCTACTGTCACCTCTACTGTCACCTCCAATCACCTCTACTGTCACCTCCAATCACCTCTACTGTCACCTCCAATCACCTCTACTGTCACCTCCAATCACCTCTACTATCATCTCCAATCATCTCTACTGTCACCTCTACTATCACCTCCAATCATCTCTACTGTCACCTCTACTGTCAACTCTACTGTCACCTCCAATCACCTCTACTATCACCTCCAATCATCTCTACTGCCATCTCTACTATCATCTCCAATCATCTCTACTGTCACCTCTACTGTAACCTCCAATCACCTCTACTGTCATCTCTACTGTCAACTCCAATCACCTCTACTGTCACCTCCAAGCATCTCTACTGTCACCTCTACAGTCATCTCCAATCACCTCTACTGTCACCTCCAATCGTCTCTACTGTCACCTCTACTGTCACCTCTACTGTCACCTCCAATCGTCTCTACTGTCACCTCCAATCGTCTCTACTGTCACCTCTACTGTCACCTCTACTGTCACCTCCAATCACCTCTACTATCCCCTCCAATCATCTCTACTGTCACCTCCAATCACCTCTACTATCACCTCCAATCATCTCTACTGTCACCTCTACTGTCACCTCCAATCACCTCTACTGTCACCTCCAATCACCTCTACTATCCCCTCCAATCATCTCTACTGTCACCTCCAATCACCTCTACTATCACCTCCAATCATCTCTACTGTCACCTCTACTGTCACCTCCAATCACCTCTACTGTCACCTCCAATCACCTCTACTGTCACCTCCAATCACCTCTACTGTCACCTCCAATCGCCTCTACTGTCACCTCCAATCACCTCTACTATCACCTCCAATCATCTCTACTGTCACCTCTACTATCACCTCCAATCATCTCTACTGTCACCTCTACTGTCACCTCTACTGTCACCTCCAATCACCTCTACTATCACCTCCAATCATCTCTACTGTCATCTCTACTATCACCTCCAATCATCTCTACTGTCACCTCTACTGTCACCTCCAATCACATCTACTGTAACCTCCAATCACCTCTACTGTCACCTCCAATCACCTCTACTGTAACCTCCAATCACCTCTACTGTAACCTCCAATCACCTCTACTGTCATCTCTATTGTCAACTCCAATCATCTCTACTGTCACCTCCAAGCATCTCTACTGTCACCTCTACAGTCATCTCCAACCACCTCAACTGTCACCTCCAATCGTCTCTACTGTCACCTCTACTGTCACCTCTACTGTCACCTCCAATCACCTCTACTATCCCCTCCAATCGTCTCTACTGTCACCTCCAATCACCTCTACTATCACCTCCAATCATCTCTACTGTCACCTCTACTGTCATCTCCAATCACCTCTACTGTCACCTCCAATCACCTCTACTGTCACCTCCAATCACCTCTACTGTCACCTCCAATCACCTCTACTGTCACCTCCAATCATCTCTACTGTCACCTCTACTATCACCTCCAATCATCTCTACTGTCACCTCTACTGTCACCTCTACTGTCACCTCCAATCACCTCTACTATCACCTCCAATCATCTCTACTGCCATCTCTACTATCACCTCCAATCATCTCTACTGTCACCTCTACTGTAACCTCCAATCACCTCTACTGTCACCTCCAATCACCTCTACTATCACCTCCAATCATCTCTACTGTCACCTCTACTGTCACCTCCAATCGTCTCTACTGTCACCTCCAATCGTCTCTACTGTCACCTCCAATCGTCTCTACTGTCATCTCTACTGTCACCTCCAATCATCTCTACTGTCAACTCCAATCGTCTCTACTGTCATCTCCAATCACCTCTACTATCACCTCTACTGTCACCTCCAATCACCTCTACTATCACCTCTACTGTCACCTCCAATCACCTCTACTGTCAACTCCAATCACCTCTACTGTCACCTCTGCTGTCATCTCCAATCACCTCTACTGTCTTCTCCCGTCATCTCTACTGTCACCTCTACTGTCTTCACCCATCACCTCTACTGTCACCTCTACTGTCTTCTCCCATCACCTCTACTGTCTTCTCCCATCACCTCTACTGTCCTCTCTACTGTCTTCTCCCATCACCTCTACTGTCTTCTCCCATCATCTCTACTGTCACCTCTACTGTCTTCACCCATCACGTCTACTGTCACCTCTACTGTCTTCTCCCATCACCTCTACTGTCATCTCTACTGTCTTCACCCATCACCTCTACTATCACCTCCACTGTCTTCTCCCATCACCTCTACTGTCTTCTCCCATCATCTCTACTGTCATCTCTCCTGTCACCTCCATTCATCTCTACTGTCACCTCCAATCATCTCTACTGTCATCTCTCCTGTCACCTCCATTCATCTCTCCTGTCACCTCCATTCATCTCTACTGTCACCTCCAATCATCTCTACTGTCACCTGTACTTACACCTCAAATCACCTCTACTGTCACCTCCATCATATCTACAGTCACCTCCCATCACCTCTACTGTCACCTCAAATCACCTCTGCTGTCATCTCCATCATATCTACAGTCACCTCCCATCATCTCTACTGTCACCTCTACTGTCCACTCTACTGTCACCTCCAATCACCTCCAATCATCTCTACTGTCACCTCCATTCTCCTCTACTGTCACCTCCAATCATCTCTACTGTCACCTCTACTGTCTTCTCCCATCACCTCTACTGTCATTTCTACTGTCTTCTCCCATCACCTGCACTATCACCTCTACTGTCTTCTACCATCACCTCTGCTGTCACCTCCAATCATCTCTACTGTCACCTCCGTTCACCTCTACTGTCACCTCCAATCATTTCTACTGTCACCTCTACTGTCTTCTCCCATCGCCTCCACTGTCACCTCTACTGTCTTCTCCCATCATCTCTACTGTCGCCTCTACTGTCTTCTCACATCACCTCCACTGTCACCTCTACTGTCTTCTCCCAGCACTTCTACTGTCACCTCTACTGTCTTCTCCCATCATCTCTACTGTCATCTCTCCTGTCACCTCCATTCATCTCTACTGTCAACTCTACTGTCTTCTCCCATCACCTCTTCTGTCTTCTTCCATCACCTCCACTGTCACCTCTACTGTCTTCTCCCATCATCTCTACTGTCACCTCTACTGTCTTCTCCCATCACCTCTACTGTCTTCTCCCATCACCTCCACTGTCTTCTCCCATCACCTCTACTGTCTTCTCCCATCACCTCTACTGTCTTCTCCCATCACCTCTACTGTCTTCTCCCATCAACTCTACTGTCTTCTCCCATCAACTCTACTGTCTTCTCCCATCACCTCTACTGTCTTCTCCCATCACCTCTACTGTCTTCTCCCATCACCTCTACTGTCTTCTCACATCACCTCTACTGTCACCTCTACTGTCTTCTCCCATCACCTCTACTGTCTTCTCCCATCACCTATACTGTCTTCTCCCATCACCTCTACTGTCTTCTCCCATCATCTCTATTGTCACCTCTACTGTCTTCTCCCATCACTCTGAAGGTGAAAGATGTGAGATCCTTTCTATCTCCCTCCTCCTCCTCCTCCTTTCCTCAGTGTTCCCAGCTGGCATCCTACAGCCTCCGTTCTTCGGTAAGGGCCAGACCAAGTCTCTGAACTTTGGCGGTATCGGCATGGTGATCGGACATGAGATCACACACGGGTTCGATGACAACGGTAAGACACACTCTGCACATGGAATTAGCTTCAGTAGAATGGACAGTCAAATTCAAAAGTGTTGTTTCATGACATGTGGACTAGCTGGTCAGCTGTCCTAAACAGAGTTTATTTGACCTGTTGCCAGGTCGTAACTATGATAAAGATGGTGACCTGAAGGACTGGTGGACGCCAAGCTCCACCCAGAACTTTGTGAATCTGTCCAAGTGCATGGTGGACCAGTATGGAAGCTTCTCCTGGGACCTGGCCAACGGACTGAATGTATATTTTAATCTCCCCTCCCCTCTCCTCCCCTCGCCTCCCCTCTCCTCCCCTCTCCTTCCCTCGCCTCCCCTCCCCCCCGCCTCTCCTCCCCTCGCCTCTCCTCCCCTCGCCTCCCCTCGCCTCCCCTCACCTCTCCTCCCCTCGCCTCTCCTCCCCTCGCCTCCCCTCGCCTCGCCTCTCCTCCCCTCGCCTCGCCTCTCCTCCCCTCGCCTCGCCTCCCCTCTCCTCCCCTCGCCTCTCCTCCCCTCCCCTCCCCTCCCCTCCCCTCTCCTCTCCTCCCCTCACCTCGCCTCTCCTCCCCTCTCCTCCACTCGCCTCCCCTCGCCTCGCCTCCCCTCGCCTCCCCTCTCCTCCCCTCGCCTCACCTCCCCTCGCCTCGCCTCGCCTCTCCTCCCCTCCCCTTGCCTCGCCTCCCCTCCCCTCTCCTCCCCTCCCCTCGCCTCCCCTCGCCTCCCCTCTCCTCCCCTCGCCTCCCCTCCCCTCCCCTCCCCTCGCCTCCCCTCTCCTCTCCTCCCCTCCCCTCGCCTCCCCTCTCCTCCCCTCGCCTCCCCTCGCCTCGCCTCCCCTCCCCTCGCTTCTCCTCTCACTTTTTCTTATTTTAATCTGTTTTCTCTCCTTTCTTTTCCAGCAAATGAGTGCTGGGTTCACATTTATACCCCTCTGTCTCGTCATGTCTGCTCATCTCCTGTCCTCCCTTGACTTGTTGCCGTGAACAATAACCCGCAGCGTGGAAAATGGTTTCCCTGGAATGGGATGTAGAACTGCTGAAATACAGCTCTAAATTACAGACCGTATTCATCTGTCTTTTTGTTTTCTGTAAGCAGCTCAATGGGAATAACACGCTGGGAGAGAACATCGCAGACAATGGAGGCATCCGCCAGTCATACCAGGTAGGAATGCACACTGTAGAAAGACACATCTTACAGCTTAAAAAATATGCACACACATTATGAAGACAGTCCTTTACCCCAGGCAAGAAATGGATTCCAGTAATCTGTTACACCATTTTCTCTATTTCTCCCTCGTATCAACATTGTTTTAACATTTGATGATTAGCTATACGTCTGAGTGACATGTTGTGAGATGGAATGAGATCGGATGGACTTGTGGGTAATTGCCATCTGCCAGTCATATTACTAATTACCATGTCCTCCTGCCAGCTCTCTGATTGAACCATTAGACATGCTCCCGGAGCATGGTGTGAGTAATGAGCAATGTGATTGGCCAACCAGGCGTCTCGGGTTAGTGTCCAGAGGGAAGACAAAGTGATGACAGAGGGATGCAGAACACTTCTTCACAGATTCTGAGAGCCCTATGCTTTACTTTACACGTTTTCTAAGACGGTAGGAGAGTCTGAGATCATCTGATGTGATTGGTGTTAAATAAAGTACCTATCTATCTATTGTCAAGTATTAAAGACTGGTGTTGTAATGATTTAGGCCAGAGAGGGTTAAAGTGGTGTTGTAATGATTTCAGGCCAGAGAGGATTAAAGTGGTGTTGTAATGATTTCAGGCCAGAGAGGGTTAAAGTGGTGTTGTAATGATTTCAGGCCAGAGAGGGTGGAAGTGGTGTTGTAATGATTTCAGGCCAGAGTGGGTTAAAGTGGTGTTATAATGATTTCAGGCCAGAGAGGGTTAAAGTGGTGTTATAATGATTTCAGGCCAGAGAGGGTTAAAGTGGTGTTGTAATGATTTCAGGCCAGAGAGGGTTAAAGTGGTGTTATAATGATTTCAGGCCAGAGAGGGTGGAAGTGGTGTTGTAATGATTTCAGGCCAGAGAGGGTTAAAGTGGTGTTATAATGATTTCAGGCCAGAGAGGGTTAAAGTGGTGTTATAATGATTTCAGGCCAGAGAGGGTTAAAGTGGTGTTGTAATGATTTCAGGCCAGAGAGGGTTAAAGTGGTGTTGTAATGATTTCAGGCCAGAGAGGAATAAAGTGGTGTTATAATGATTTCAGGCCAGAGAGGATTAAAGTGGTGTTGTAATGATTTCAGGCCAGAGAGGATTAAAGTGGTGTTGTAATGATTTCAGGCCAGAGAGGATTAAAGTGGTGTTGTAATGATTTCAGGCCAGAGAGGGTTAAAGTGGTGTTATAATGATTTCAGGCCAGAGAGGGTTAAAGTGGTGTTGTAATGATTTCAGGCCAGAGAGGGTTAAAGTGGTGTTGTAATGATTTCAGGCCAGAGAGGATTAAAGTGGTGTTGTAATGATTTCAGGCATACCTGAACTATGTGGAGAAGAATGGGAATGAGCCTCTCCTCCCTGGAATAAACCTCAACCATCAACAACTCTTCTTTCTCAACTTCGCCCAGGTCAGACTGGATGGATGGATGGGTGGATAGATGATGGGTGGGTGGATGGATGGATGGATGGATGAATGGATGGATGGGTGGATGGATGGATGGGTGGATGGATGGATGATGGGTGGATGGGTGGATGAATGGATGGATGAATGGATGGATGGGTGGATGGATGGATGGGTGGATGGATGGATGATGGGTGGGTGGATGGATGGATGAATGGATGGATGGATGATGGGTGGATGGATGGATGATGGGTGGATGGATGGATGGGTGGGTGGATGGATGGATGGATGATGGGTGGATGGATGGATGGATGATGGGTGGGTGGATGGATGATGGGTGGATGGATGGGTGGATGGATGGGTGGATGATGGGTGGATGGATGGATGATGGGTGGGTGGATGAATGGATGATGGGTGGATGGATGGATGGATGATGGGTGGGTGGATGGATGGATGGATGAATGATGGGTGGGTGGATGGATGGATGGATGATGGGTGGATGGATGATGGGTGGGTGGATGGATGGGTGGGTGGATGGATGGATGATGGGTGGATGGATGATGGGTGGGTGGATGGATGGATGATGGGTGAGTGGATGGATGGATGGATGGATGATGGGTGAGTGGATGGATGGATGGATGGATGATGGGTAGATGGATGGATGGATGATGGGTGAGTGGATGGATGGATGGATGGATGATGGGTGAGTGGATGGATGGATGGATGGATGATGGGTGGGTGGATGGATGGATGAATGGAAGGATGGGTGGATGGATGGATGAACGGATGGGTTGTTGGGTGAATGGATGGGTGAATAGATGGGTGAATAGATGGCTGGATGGATGGGTGGGTGGGTGGATGAATGAATGGATGGATGCGTGGGTGAATAGATGGATGAATGGATGGATGGATGGATGGATGGGTGAATGGATTGATGGATTGGTGGGTGGATGAATGGATGGATGGATGGGCGGATGGATGGATGGGTGGATGAATGGATGGGTGGGCGGGTGGGTGGATGTCACAACCTATCTCACTCCCTCTTCCTCCTCCAGGTGTGGTGTGGAACACATCGACCACAACAAGCTGTCAACTCCATCAAAGTAGATGTACACAGTCCAGGGAAGTTCAGGTACGATCTCTCACTCCTCTCCCGGGTGGCGCAGTGGTCTAGGGCACTGCATCGCAGTGCTAGCTGCGCCACCAGAGTCTCTGGGTTCACTCCTCTCACTCCTCATTCCATTCCTCTCCTGTATCCATCAATGTCACTTCCTCTTCCCCTCACTCCATCTCTGTCCATATTAACCTAATGCCACTTCCTCTTCCCCTCACTCCATCTCTGTCCATATTAACACAATGCCACTTCCTCTTCCCCTCACTCCATCTCTGTCCATATTAACACAATGTCACTTCCTCTTCCCCTCACTCCATCTCTGTCCATATTAACACAATGTCACTTCCTCTTCCCCTCACACCATCTCTGTCCATATTAACACAATGCCACTTCCTCTTCCCCTCACTCCATCTCTGTCCATATTAACACAATGCCACTTCCTCTTCCCCTCACTCCATCTCTGTCCATATTAACACAATGTCACTTCCTCTTCCCCTCACTCCATCTCTGTCCATATTAACACAATGCCACTTCCTCTTCCCCTCACTCCATCTCTGTCCATATTAACACAATGTCACTTCCTCTTCCCCTCACTCCATCTCTGTCCATATTAACCTAATGCCACTTCCTCTTCCCCTCACACCATCTCTGTCCATATTAACACAATGCCACTTCCTCTTCCCCTCACTCCATCTCTGTCCATATTAACCTAATGCCACTTCCTCTTCCCCTCACTCCATCTCTGTCCATATTAACCTAATGCCACTTCCTCTTCCCCTCACACCATCTCTGTCCATATTAACACAATGCCACTTCCTCTTCCCCTCACTCCATCTCTGTCCATATTAACCTAATGCCACTTCCTCTTCCCCTCACACCATCTCTGTCCATATTAACACAATGCCACTTCCTCTTCCCCTCACACCATCTCTGTCCATATTAACACAATGTCACTTCCTCTTCCCCTCACTCCATCTCTGTCCATATTAACACAATGCCACTTCCTCTTCCCCTCACACCATCTCTGTCCATATTAACACAATGCCACTTCCTCTTCCCCTCACACCATCTCTGTCCATATTAACACAATGTCACTTCCTCTTCCCCTCACTCCATCTCTGTCCATATTAACACAATGCCACTTCCTCTTCCCCTCACTCCATCTCTGTCCATATTAACACAATGCCACTTCCTCTTCCCCTCACTCCATCTCTGTCCATATTAATGGTTTGTGTTCCTCAGTGTCTCTGGTTTTCCTTATTTCATTTTAATGAGTGTCGGATTTAGACCTGGGACACCAGTTGTGGTGATTGCCTAGTCATTTTTGCCAATAATGACCATTTCTTGTTCAGGGTTCTGGGGTCCCTCCAGAACTTCCCAGAGTTTGCCAAGGCCTTCAACTGTCCCAAGAACAGCTACATGGTACCTGACAAGACTTGCCAAGTCTGGTGATACTGTAGTCCTGACACTAGCCTTGCCCTGAGGCTGGTAGAGGGTGGGCTTGTGTCCTCATCACCTCATTTTCCCGCCTGACTGTTAGAGCACTAGTCTGGGACAGGGATATGGTCGATGTTCCCCAGTTCACTGCAGGCTGGGACCAGGACTGCTACACCGATTGTACAGAACAACCAGCTTCAAGGGACTACAGAGAGCTGTTCATATCAAGATCCAGGCTCTTCACCCGATCACCCAGGTCACCGCTTTCCACTGAATACAGTCACGCCAAATCACAATATTTTTTGGGGGGGGGGTTTGAAAATGTCCTTCAATTCAATTTTTCCCTTTGCATTTCAATCAGGATTCTTCTTTTTTGACAGACAGACCGACAGACCGACAGACCGACAGACCGACAGACAGACAGACAGACAGACAGACAGACAGACAGACAGACAGACAGACAGAGACAGACAGACAGACCGAGACAGACAGACAGACAGACCGACCGTAATTTGAGAATTTTTAACCACGTCCATTATTCTAAACTGTCACTTTGTTTGTCCAAAATGTTATTTGTTTTACACGATATATAAACCAAAATGTATACTGTATATCAATACGTTTTAGATGAGTATACATTAACAGTGATCGATACAGTCACACTAGGGGACATTCTATTTTATTGTATATTTAAGAAAATAACATTTTATTTGACTGAATATACACCAATGAGTATAATTATAATAGCATAAATGTTCTGTATATAAGGTGGAAATAGCTTCGAAATGGGTGCCAACTGTTTATGTCTACAAGCAATGAACCAAAATGAAGTTGTTGCCTTGGAATCAGTTGGGTTTCCTATCTGGTCAGGAATTGACATATACCAAACATATTCATATTTTTATTTTACATGAAGAATGTGACCTTAATTTAAACTTCACCGTGTGTTCAGCAGAAGAGGCTGGTGAGGGGGAATATAGGAGGACGGGCTCATTGTAATGGCTGGAATGGAATCAATGGTTTGGTATCAAACACATGGAGACAAAGCTTTTGACTCCGTTCCATTGATTCCGTTCCAACCGTTAGAATGAGCCTGTCCTCTGATAGATCCAACCTCTTCTAGTGTTCTCTGTGTGTGTGTGTTCTCTGTATGCGTGTGTGTGTGTGTGTGTGTTCTCTGTGTGTGTGGGGGTTTGTATTTGTCTATGTGTGTGTGTGTTCTCTGTGTGTGTGTGTTCTCTGTATGCGTGTGTGTGTGTGTGTGTGTGTGTGTGTTCTCTGTGTGTGTGTGTTCTCTGTATGCGTGTGTGTGTGTGTGTGTGTGTGTGTGTGTGTGTGTGTGTGTGTGTGTGTGTGTGTGTGTGTGTGTGTGTGTGTGTGTGTGTGTGTGTGTGTGTTCTCTGTGTGTGTGGGTGTTTGTATTTGTCTATGTGTGTGTTGATGTGTGTTTTTTGTCTGGGTGTGACCGCTACATTGTTCAACAAGCTTAGAAAGCCTTACATAACCCATAGAGCTACTGCTGTTTTGTGTGTGGGGGGCAGAGGAAGTCTGGTTCGTAGTGAAACCCCACCCACCCACCGACCAGTGGAGGCTGCTGAGGGGAGGACGGCTCATAGTAATGGCTGGAATGGAGTCAATGGAATGGTATCAACCACATGGAAATCATATATTAGATTCCATTGCACTGACTCCATTCCAGCCGTTACTATGAGCCGTTCTCCCCTCATCAGTCTCCACACACACACTGTTAACGCCAAAGATTTCAAATCCCTATATGAGCCTCTCTGGTTTCCAGCAATCTCAAATAATATTTTCCTGATTTAAAAACGTGCCACGAATAACCTCTCTCTCTTTCTCTCTCTCTCTCTCTCTTTCTCTCTCTTTCTCTCTCTTTCTCTCTCTTTCTCTCTCTTTCTCTCTCTTTCTCTCTCTTTCTCTCTTTTTCTCTCTCTTTCTCTCTCTCTCTCTTTCTCTCTCTCTCTCTTTCTCTCTCTCTCTCTCTCTTCTGTCTCTCTCTCCTCTCTCTCTCTCCTCATCTCTCTCTCTCTCCTCTCTCTTTCACTCTCTCTTCTGTCTCTCTCTCTTATCTCTCACTCTCTCATCTCTCTCTCTCTCTCCTCATCTCTCTCTCTCTCCTCTCTCTTTCACTCTCTCTTCTGTCTCTCTCAATTCTCTCTCCTCTCATCTCTCTCTCTCTCTCTCTCTCTCCTCATCTCTCTCTCTCTCCTCTCTCTTTTCTGTCTCTCTGTTATCTTTCTCCTCTCTCTCTTCTCTCTTCTCTTCTCTTTCTCTCCCTCTTCTCTCTCTCTCTCTTCTCTCTCCCTCTTCTTTTCTCTCTTCTCTCTCTCTTCTCTCTCTCTTCTGATTCTCTCCATTTATGTTTCTCTATCGCTCTCTTTTTTTCTCCTTCATTCACATTCACTCTTTCACACACACAGACACGGCAAACCAATCAAACGTGTTTTCGCTGTTTATTACATCATTAGTATGGTTTCTTGTAAATACAGATTTACTAAGTGTTTAGTTTTTGTCTTTTATTCCTTTGTAAAAGAATGCAGATAGAATCTTTGCACCTGTAAATCTGGTTGGTGTCACTGTATCCGTTGTGATTTTCTTTGTGTGGGAAAATTAGGTTCAGTCCACAATGTGTCATGGGACTCAAAACATTACTGTTTCTCTAAATGTCCCCTGTAAGTGTTGCCATGTCCACTCACACTGCTTTCTCTGTATATAGTACCACCCCCCAACACACACACACACACACACACACACACACACACACACACACACACACACAACCATCCCACCTGTAGGACAGACAGATACACCTCAGTTGCCTGTTTTTAGATACTTTGTAATCAAAAAAAATCATGATGACAATAATGATGAGCATCTTGAAATGTTTTGCTTTAATAATAAATCCTTCACGAGCAGGTGGTGTGTTTCACTTATTGTGTGTGTGTGTGGTATATGCTGCTTTGCTTTATCTTGGCCAGGTCACAGTTGTAAATGAGAACTTGTTCTCAACTGGCTTACCTGGTTAAATAAAGGTAAAAGTATGCGAGAGGGAGCAAGAGAGGGAGAGAGAGGGTGGGAGAAAAGGAGAGAAAGGGAGGGAGAGGGAGACAAGGGCGAGAGACAGGGAGACCTAGAGAGAAAAAGGGAGAGAGAGGGAGACAGAGGGCGGGAGAGAAAGAGACAGGGAGAGAAAGAGACAGGGAGAGGGAGACAAG
Organism: Salvelinus fontinalis; assembly: GCF_029448725.1. Taxonomy (NCBI): domain Eukaryota; kingdom Metazoa; phylum Chordata; class Actinopteri; order Salmoniformes; family Salmonidae; genus Salvelinus; species Salvelinus fontinalis. Next base: position 4,077,673 of record NC_074697.1, read on the forward strand.
GA